>NW_008826383.1:0-8312 GCF_000691245.1 Trypanosoma grayi
CCACAAAACTTGTTGTCAGACGAACCGCCTTGTCG
This sequence comes from Trypanosoma grayi, assembly GCF_000691245.1. Classification (NCBI taxonomy): domain Eukaryota; phylum Euglenozoa; class Kinetoplastea; order Trypanosomatida; family Trypanosomatidae; genus Trypanosoma; species Trypanosoma grayi. The sequence goes on from NW_008826383.1 coordinate 36, forward strand.
TTGCGCATCCACGTATTGAGGGCCTGCGCAGTGCGTCCATCGATGGTTGCGCTCTCCGTGTCGCACCACTTCAGCTTGTACAACAAGTTGTGTCATAGCAGTCATCTCCGGAAGAAATTGCCACTGTAGCCCTTGCTCCTATTGCTTGGATCCCATCAAGCTTTAGTAACTGGCAGTCATTACGCCCCCTGGCGTGCAGGAGAGCACAAGAGCGAATAAGACCCGGATGTGGAAAGTCATCACTATAATCGAGCTCGCTGGTCGGTGCTGAAGATAAGATCAGATGAAAGGGCTCGTTACAGTTAACTTGGGGATCGCCATCGACGCAGAAAGGAACTTTGGAGTGAGAAGTGCATCCGAAGCACCCGGACCACAGGATCCACTTGGTTGGCAAAGATAATCTATAGACGTGTGTTAACAGAGCGCAATGGTAGTGTCACGCACGTTTTTGCCCTTTTGCCACGAGCAGTCAAACAGTGCTTTACACAGCATCAGTGCGGTTTGTTGCGAGACATAAGCTAAAAAAAAGACTACGTGCGTAAACAACGAGCAAATGAAGTTGTAGAGCTGAAAACATACGACTGTTGATGTCATGTGAAAAATAGAACGAGTTGGTGGCTTACACGATCCAAGAATTGGTTCCCACGAGGCCTCACTTGGCCCCTATGTGTGAGGCGCTGAGGATGCGGTTCATCCACAGGCCGTCGCCCAGGTGATGTACGTTCTCAATACACGGTCCGCTGTTTACCCGCTCGATCTCCTCGGAGGGCATCAACATTTTTCCTATCGCCACGGCGTGCTCCTTGCCCTCCACATACACAGCCACCACCTGACCAGCTGCAATGTCCGGCGAAATGTATCCACCCTTCGAAGTGAGTCCGGGACACATAATATTCGCCCCAGAGACAACGTACTTGCATGCACCGATGTCGACTTGGTGCTTCGGAAGAATGAATGGGTACTTCTGAAGAAGCTTTAGGTGTGGTATGTATGGACCACCGTGGTGGTTGAAGAAGAGGACCTCCGGCTGCGCGCTTACGAGCGTGACACAGTGCACCTGGTCGTGGCATCGCACCAGCATTATATCGGACTTCTTCGGGATGATGTCTTCCCAGTAGTCTGCGAGCAGCGGGTACTGCTCCGCCAGGTCTTTGCGCACCTGCGCTTGCTCCTTGTTGGTGATGTTCGCAATCTGTGCGACGTTTTGCAGTGTGAACTTTTTAAATAGGTCAGCTGACGACATTGTGAGGCGTCCTTTTCTTAGTCTTGAAATAGCACTGTTGTAGCACGGTAATAAATGCGTATATATNNNNAGAGAGAGAGAGCTAGTATGAAAGCAAGACGTGTGCGGCGGACAGCGTCTGCCACATGTGTCAGTCACCATTATGTGGTGAAACTTCAGCACTATAACGGGCTCCCGTGACCCCCTTCCTCATTCTGTTCTTTCTCACTGTCTTCCTTCAGCAGCATCTGCAACTCTCTTTGCGTTTGCTGCAGCATCAACGAAGATGCCCGGAAGAGGCTCGTGTTTGAAGGGGTCTCTGTCTCACTCTGGGTCCCGCTGGTACACTTGTGCTTCGCGAGAAGGCGTGCAACAACAGCCTGTCCACACTGCGAACACTTCAACAAGCGAAGTTCACACTCCTCTTCATGTGCGTCTAGCTCTGTGGTGGGGAGACGCTGACGGCAGTGTTGGCACGTCGCCTCGCTCACATCACCTGATTCATTGGCCGGTACTAATGAAGGTGATGGAAGAGATGCTTGAGGTTGCTGCTGCTGCTGTTGTTGTTGTAGTTGTTGCTGCTGCTGCAGGGTCTCCACTTTCAGCCCATCTATCATCTTGGCCAACTGCGCCTCCATCATTAATTGGGCGTTCGTCTGACATTGTGTGAAGAAGTCCTTGACACCCTGCATCCCTTGTGTCTGTTGCTGTGCCAACGATGACTGGAAACTGTCCACATAGTCTTTTGCTTTTTTGGCCATCGCTTCAGTCCGCTGCAGGATATTTTCAGCCGCATTTTCAAGAGAGCAACGTGCTGCTTCGCATGATGCTGTTATCCGAGCCTGTGCTGCCTCAATCTCCTCATGGAGTGCATTCAGTGCGTCAGTGGGGATTGCTGCCTCGCTCTTTCTCGTGGTATTCTCGTCTGAGAGGGGCAAATGCGACGGAGCTGCTTCTGCCCGCTGTTCACGTAGCACCCGTCGCAGCGCTGTCCATTCAGCGCGACGGTGGCTTCCCCTGCCTGGCCGCGCTGCCTCACCGCTGTAGGATAACGAGGCAGAGGAGGATGTACTAGTGGAGGTGTCGCCACGCCACGATCGGCGTTGACGTGCCCTTCTTTTGTGATGACCCTCGTGCCGACGGCGCAACCCGGATGCCCCATCCTCTTCTTGTGTGACGCTTTTCTTCGATTCAGGTGGAGACAGATGCGGTGCGGGTGGCACGTCCTTTTGATGCCCCTCCTCCTGCCTCTGATTTTTCAGAACAAGGGAAAGTGACTCTTGTAGGCGCTTTCGCTCGAACTGAAGGTCCTTCTCTAGACAGCGAACCGTTGCCTCAGCCTGCGTGAGGCGGTGTTCGAGGCTCCTGCAGGCCATCTGAATAGTGTCACGTTCCTCCTGCAGCTTCAGGGCCTCTCGGCGTGAGGCGTCCAGTTTCGCTTCTAACCCCTCCACGTACTGCGAGTGGACGCGCTGCACCGCAGCGCCGCTTTGCTTCTCAACCAGCTGCTCCTTGAGAATTGACTGCGACCACAGTGTGAACTGCAAGGCGAGTTGCAAAACACTAAGGAGCTGGCACACATCCGCTGACCTTATAGTCGGGAATGTTGCTTTGGAGAGATTACAGTCCGAGACTAGAGAAACCAAGTTCTTCATGAGGTGGAGGTCCGGCTCCCCCACACGATGGGCCGCCACGTCGACGCCGCGCAGGTGCGCCCACGGGATATCGCGCGCGCTGGTGGTGTAGCGGAACGCCCGCAGTCGCTCTGCCACGCTCATTGATTTACACAGTGCGCGAATCTATCCGTATATCTTCTATGTGTATGTGTGTCTATTGCCCACCAGGAGTCAATCGATCGACCTACCCTTCTTCCTCTTCCTCTTCCTCAGCAAGAGGCAGTAAGGAGAGACATACTGAAAGGGTTCCTCCAGCGTACAAAAGAGCAACAAAAAAAAAAAAAAACAGCAGCGGCAACTCATCAAAATACATGGGTTGACTGTAAGCAGCGGCAAATACAAAGCAAGACATATCTGCTACCAACATGAGCATATACGTAGCAGGCCAAAAAGGGGAACAAAGCCAAAACCGTGCCGCCTATGGGTCGCGTTTGCCCGTGAGCGCACTCGCGGCCCCTGAAATGACGTTTGCACCACCCTTCACGGTGTGGCCAACGACTTGAAATCCCTTCCCGACACCTTTTGCCATCAGCTTGCCAGCGCCCTCAATGCCCGCGATGATTTGATTGGCATTGGCTCGCTCCTGCGCCAGCGTCGCCTCCTTTCGGGCGATCCACTGCATGTGGTCATCAGCAATCTGCTTCGGATGCAGTGGAAAGCGCTGCGTCATGGACAACCCGCTGACGGAGCTCTCAATGCGCTTCTGCCAGAGGGGGATTTGCGTCGCACAGATCAGCTCAAACTCCTTCACACACTCGCGCAGCACGACGAAGTCACTCGTAGTGCCATCGCCGTATCCGCTGCGGATCGCGTGCTCCAAGTTTTCTTGCACCGTGATGGCGGCGTGGGCAATCACCGTCCCCAGCACGCTGCGCACTACAGAGACTTGCAGCACCGCCATGAGCTTCGGGATCATGGCGATGACATACTCCATCGCCTCCACGAAGCCCCGCTCTACTGCGTCCTTGCTGCTCGACTTTGGCTGCGGCGCCACCGTGCCCCTGCGCACGTCGAGCAGTCGCTTCCAGTACTCGATATCCGCTGCTGGCTGCAGTCGGTCCTCCGTCTCTGACACGAAAGCAGCGAGGAGCCGCTCAATACCTTTCTGAAGGGCCTTCGCGAAAAGAGATGCAGAGGAAGCGAGCAGCCGCGGCTCACCGAGCTTCTCCCGCTTCCGTCCACCGTAGTCATTGGGCCACCCAAGGACAAACTGCTGCTCAACGCACGACACAATAGCACCCATCGTCGCGCACGATGTCACATACACGGCGAGCTGCATCACCGCTCTTTCCCCAACAGACATCAGGTGGCCCTGTAGCAGCTCCGCCACCGTCCGGAAGAGAACGGAGAGATACTTGAGAAGCATTTCGTCCACGTTGTTTAGCTCAGACTGTCTCACTACTGCGCCGCGGTCCATTACCATGATGGATTGGCAGCGTGAGAGGAAACGCAACGCGATGTCGCCAAACATCGGTACCATTAACGCGTATGGAAGTGAAAGCTGCCCTGAGGTAAAACCGCGTGGCGTCAGCGGCAGTTCCATAAACTTACAGCGATCGAGGTAGAAGCGCGTGACGTACGCGTCATACTCGGCAGCACTGGTGGCGCTGAGAGGGGCAAGTGTGTCGGTCAGCACTGCCTGTGTGGCCTCCATGCAGGCCTCCTGCAGCCACGAACTGATGATACTGTCGCTCATCGCTTCCACAACCAGGGACAGAATGAGTGGACTCAGCCGCACGCTTTGAACGGCATCAACGGCGATGTTAACAAACTGGCGCAGGAGACGAAAGACATCTGTCATTCGTGCGGCGTAGTTGGAATCGTTGACGAGCAACGTCGCCACACGCCGGGCACGATCAGCCACAGCCTGCGAGAGCTGGTCCCACATGCACAGTATCTCCGCCGTCGATTGCACATGTGGCTCCGTGACGTGGTGCACAATGTCCTCAATCAGCATGAAGCCCAGCGCTGTTGCGCAGTACCGCTCCAACTCCGCCACGAGGGCTTCCCCGTTGAGGCCCTCTGTGGTGAACGGAGCCTCAAAAAGATCCAACCTCGCCTGCTGTGTACGGCTCTCGGCGTAGTAATTGCAGTAGTACGTACCGCGGCGGAGCTCCTCGAACACTTCTTGCATAGAAGCCCCGTACAGGATGTTTGAGATGCCAGCCGCCTCTGCGAAGGGCGCGCGTTCGATGTGCGCCCTGGCGCAACTCACCTCTACCCACCAGTCGCCGTCGTCTGTCACCTGCAGCTTCTTCTCGATGCGGCCAGGCTGCACAGCGCCCTCCCACTTAAGAGCAGCAGTACCGACAGGGTGCGAGAGGTCACGTAGTAACTTCAGCCATGCATTGAGGTGCTGCACCGCTGCAGTGAAGATCTCCTGCGACATCTGTGGCACCCGGTGGTGAATGACGTACTCACCGAGTGCGTACTCAGCGAGCGGGGTCGCCAGCCGCAGCAAGTGCTTCAGCGAAACAACAGCCCCCAGAAGCTGCCGCTTGCGCACCCGCGTCTCTGCTGTCTCCAGTTGCTCCGCCACCTCCAAGGCTCCCCGAAGTAGCGAAAGCACCTGCACAACGTTCTCCTTGACGCACCGCGACACATTGAGGTCTGCCGCCGCCCGCTTCATCTCCATCACGGAGGAGCGCGCGAGGGCCGTGGCGCCGCTGAGCTCCTGCCCCACGAGCTCAGCATCCTGTTCCGAAACAAAGAAGCACTGCTGTGCCGCGTGGAGGAACGCCGGGTAGTGGCGCTCACACAACTTTTCTACCTGCCCCTCGTTCTCTCTGATGAACGCCGCAAGATCGTCGAGCAGGACATCCTCCTCTTTTCGTATGTAAGCGTTTTTCAGTGCGCTGTAGTCCGCGAACTCGCCGTCAATAAGTGACGTCACGGCAAGGTACCGCGACGGAGCCTTCTGGAATAGACTGCTCGACTCCCCCTCGCGTTGCCGCGGCAGCAGCAGGCTCTGCGGCTGTTGCTGCTTCTGTTGCCCCCACAGAGGGCTGGTGTCATCATCGCTGGCTTCGCTGTCGGCATCGCCCCAATCGTCGTCCTTCTCTTTCGTCTGATGTGTGCCACCCCCCAGAGAGTACACTTCATCCTTTTCCAACTGCTCCGCACGCAGCTTCGCACTCGTGGCGAGCTCCTGCAGTCGCTGTTCCACATCCGCTATTTTCATCACGGAGGTGCCCTCAAGCTTCACAGACATAAATTCAGATCCCTCTTCTTTTTCTACAGACAGAAGAGCCTGTGACGGCTGCTGCTGCTGCTGCTCTTGTGGCGAGTCGGATGTCCCAATAAAAAGCGTATTCTGAGAGGAGCTCACTTTCAGCAGTTTATTGGGCCATCTGGCGTAGAACGACATGCCTTTGGCCTTGAACAAGTAGACGTGGTAGGGCGTTGACACCAAGACGACCTTCTTTAGTCTGCCATGCCTAAAAATACGCAACGGTTCCGCGGTGTAATAGAGAACGTGCGGACTGTCACCCATGTCGCGCAGAATGCTCTGCACTCTCTCGTCGCGCTCGTAGTCCGGCGCTGGCTCCATCCCCGCTTCTACCTATACACGCGGTGGACCCTTGGAGATGCAATAACGCAGGAGTAGAAACGCAGCATGCCAAGCATGCGCTGTCACAGACACATTCCAGACAACAAAAACCACAAAAGAAAAGGGAGAGAAAGAAAGAAAGAGGAGCTTTCCCTTGGCCAGACACTGAGTGCTTGTTTTTTTTTTTTTACCTTTGCTTGTCAAAATCTTTGTTGGTACACTCTTTCTTTAGTCTTGCTTTCGTGTTATCGGCGCAACGGGTCCTACAATCTCACTGTACAGAAAACAAACCACAAAACAAAACAAAAAACGGTTCGCCGCAACACACACACGCATAGATATACAAAAATATAGTTCTTGTTTTACAAGCCGCTCGTGTTCCCTCCCTTATTCTTCCGCCCCCGCTTTATGAAGGGGAAGTGGCGGGAGAAGTGACACCGCGGCGCGCACGGCCGACTGCACGTGCAGCTGCACTTGGACTTGCGGTGGGTCCCGGGCGGCGGCATGTCGGGCACCGGAAGGTCCGGTCCAGGTGGGAACTCGACAATGTAGTCCTCCACACGTGGTGCAGGGTCGCGCAACTCGGCATGTAGGCTTGGCATTGCTGCCGTTTCTGCTGCTGCCAGAGGCGCGACGGGTGGAGGTGGGGAAGTGGGCTCGACCTCCTGAGTGGGGATGGGAGTAGGCGAGACTGATATGCCTCTGCTGGTGACGGGCGGCGACCAATCCACCGTCGCCTCTGCCACCTGCACGGACCTCGGCGGCGGCATCCAATCGCCGCGCAGGAGGTTGCGGAACTCCGCAGGCTCAAGCACGCGCGAGGTGGGCAAATACCACGCAGCCGTGCGGGGGGTGGTGAGAGGGGGAAACTGCAGCATGTGATCAACAGCACCCTGCCGCAAGGCGTCGTCATACCCGCTTTCCCAAGTAGCACCCGCCCCACCCACTAGTCCCCTTCCTGCTGCTGCTGCTGTTGCTGACGCCGCGCTGCTTTCAGGCGGTGGTGACAGAGGCATCAGGTGCACGCGTATGGGAACAGGTGAGCTGATTATGACGCCCTTCGCGTCGCTGGTAAGCTGCGGCTGTGGTGAAATATACACCTGTTGTTTGGGTGTCCTTGCGTTTTCAGCCGCAATCACCGTCTGCTGGGTGTTTCTCGTCTCGTTTGACGGGGTGCTCGCCCCTGTCTTCTCCAATGGTTTAGCACCCCTTTCTTCATCTGTGCGTGTCTCAGCCAGAGGGGACGGTTTCGAGTCACTGCGCACGCTTCCAGAGAGTGTCGCCTCACCAGAAGCAGGCCCATTCGGACGCGGGGGACACAAACTTGAAACAGATGGCTCAGTCTGCTCTGGCGAATGTACACGCTTTGTCAATGTTTCATCGCGTTCAATAGTGAGGGGCTTGACGGCTATAGCGTCCTCCGTAGTGGGGTCTGTCTGCACCCCCGCATTCGTGTGGGGCACGGGGCGTGGAATGGGTCGTTGTTCCTGTTGCTCCAGCCGAGGCTGTTGTGGTGCAAATAGCACAGTGCCATTGGGCGGCCACGGTGAGTGCAGTGGCTGAACGCGCATGACGGGGGGCAAGGGACGCTGCGTCGATACCTCTGAGCGGTCCCGCGATTGAATAGAGACATCGTGGGAGGTATTCGGGAAGTACGCACCACCAAAATCACCAGAACCGCTGCCGACGTATGCGCTAATGCGGTTCATTCCATCAACTAGCTCTGCAGGTCTGCGAATGACGTAGTCGTCAAGTCTATTTCCGTCCAGTCGACGCGAAGAAGGCCCTGGGGAAGACGCTGAGTTAACGCTTCTCATTTCGTCCTCCTG
>NW_008826384.1:0-8299 GCF_000691245.1 Trypanosoma grayi
CACACACACACACACACACACAACAAGAAAAAAAGGCATACGAGGCACAAACATACTCAACTCCCAGTCACTGCAAGAAAGAAAGACGGAAAAAAATAATAATAAGTAAGCAATGAAAATGAACTGAATAAATGAAGGGAACACAAACAAAAAAAAACGGTGGGAAATTGAGGACTGAAAAAGCAAAAGAACAACGGTTTCGGAAGAACAGAATGAATGGAGTTTGCTTTATTGTTGCTTGTGTGTGTGTGTGTGTGTGCCACATGGTGGTTACGCTTGGTTTGTTGGGAGCCTCCTGCTCAGTTGTGAGTCCCGGGTCAGGAGTTTGTTTCCTTCGTGGTGCAAAAACAAACGTGTATACCCTCGTTCTCAACGTGTTTCTTCATGGTTGCCTGCCGTATTTGCAACCGTGGCACCCCTCTGTCTCTCTTACATTCTCATCTTGCTATGTATGTATTTGTCTCTCTGTGTGTTGGTGTGAATGGGAGTGCGACTCGAGCGGCCACAAACTGTATCCGTCTCTCGCGCTGCTTTCTTCTCTCTTTGAATGAAAAAAGGAGTTGGGAGGTGAGTCGGTGAGTAAAGAATACACTATTGCAACCTGGGCTGTATATTGTGCTATGCGAACTGTGGTGGTTCTCTCTTGTTCCCTCCTTGTCTTTTATTTTTGTTTTTATTTTTTGCCTTCATTTGCTCGTGTGCAGCGGAGAGGATGAGCGGTCCATTAGTGGGGGTGGCCATTAACGACAAGTCTGCCAGGTTGGCGCGGCGTTACGCCCTTGAGTCCAACTATGACGTTGCGGTGGCCTTCTACACGGGGCTCGACAAGGATTTTGAGGTGTACATGGAGTGCTGCGAAGACGCTTCTGAGCGGGCCCGCTGGGCTCTCCTGCGTGAGAAGATCGCCGAGGAGTGCTCTCTCGTACGCTCCATCCAGGAGGAGCTCAAGGCGCTAGTGAACCCGGTGGAGGCGGCGCGGCTGGAACGTGCGCAGCAGGGTGACAGCGGCGTGGCGCAAGTGTCGCCGCCCAGGCCTCGCGTGGCACGTGACTCGTATCCAGGACGTGCAGCAACGACACGGCCCGCGCGCCCCACCGGTTTCCGAGCAACCAACACGGCTACCTCGGCCTCGCCCCCGCCGGCCCTTCACCGCGCCGCAGAGAGTGCCGGGGCGCTCAACCAGGTGCTATATGGAGATAAAGATCGATTTGGCCCTCCAGAGGGGCCAGCTATCAAGCCGCAGCCGCGGCCAGGTGGAGTGTCCAAGCCATCACAACGCCACAGCTCCCCTGCTTTTCGCAGGGGTGCACCTGCAGGGGGTGCATTGACAAAGCCGTCCTCTCCTCTTAGTAACGCCAAGGCTAAGGTGGTCACGCGGCGTGCAGAGAAACCCGCGGACGGTGGCGGACGTCGTCAGGGAACGCGGACCACTGTCCCGCGTTTTGCTCCACGCAGTGGAGAAGAAGAGTTAGTCTCACTCATCGAGGCGGACATGCACGTTGGCCCAACGTCCTTGTCGTGGGCTGATATTGCTGGGCTAGAAGAGGCCAAAGGGCTACTTGAGGAGGCTGTTGTCTACCCGGTGCTGATGCCGGATTACTATCAGGGAATCCGGCGACCATGGAAGGGGGTTCTCCTGTACGGGCCACCTGGGACGGGAAAAACAATGCTCGCTAAGGCGGTCGCGTCGGAGTGCAACACAACTTTCTTCAATATCTCACCCGCTACCTTAACCAGTAAGTGGCGCGGTGATAGCGAGAAACTTATCCGGATTCTTTTTGAGATGGCACGACATTACGCACCGAGTACCATATTTATTGACGAAATTGATTCCCTGTGTGGGCAGCGGGGAGATGGGGGCGAGCATGAGGCCTCGCGCCGTGCGAAAGGGACGTTACTAGCCCAGATGGATGGTGTTGGTGTTGATCCTGGAAAGATAGTCATGGTTTTGGGCGCCACAAATCATCCGTGGTCTATCGACGAGGCGATGCGTCGCCGATTGGAGAAACGTATATACATTCCTCTTCCAGATTTCAACGATCGTGTGGAGCTCTTCCGCATCAACACCCAATCGCTGAAGTTGTCTTCCGACGTGGACTTTAAACGCCTGTCGACGATGCTGGAGGGTAGACACTACAGTTGTGCCGACATTACAAATCTAGTGCGTGACGCGGCGATGATGACGATGCGGCGCTTCAGGGAGGAAATGGACAAGTCAGAGCTCAAACGACGCGCGGCAGAAATTGGCAAGCTGGTGGCAGACCAGCCAACGACTATGAATGACTTCCTGAGTGCTGTGAAGAATGTGCCGAGCAGCGTCAACGTGGAGCAGATCGTGAAGTTCGAGAAGTGGAAGAAAGAGTTCGAGACAAACGTGTAGAAATGCTCATTAGAGGTAAATGGTTCGTCGGGGTCGCGAACGAGTACAAGAGAGGAGAGAGAGAGAACAAGGAGAAAAGACCAAGTTTTGGGCTGCTCTTTGTGCTGTCAGGTACTCGTAATGGCTTTTATGTTGTTGTAGTTGCTGTTGCTTTTAAAAGGGGATTGTCTCTCTTTAACTCAATCTCTCGTCGGTGTCGTCCTAGACTAGAACAGCGGATTGTAGGGGCGGCGCGCGGACGTTGGTCTGATTTGTCTCATTCGGCGCGGCCGACAAGCGAAAACTCCTGCACGCGTACCAATAACACACAGAAGAAACCAAGGAGAAGGAAACAAAGATTTTTGTTTAAAAAAGAAGGGGTGAAGCCAAAAGGAAAAAAACAAAAAATGTCCGACCACCGTGGCGCAGGGCGCACGGAGCATGATGGGAAGGAGAACCGAAGGCGGCGTCAGAGGAGCGAACCAACGTGCACAAGTTCGGGCGGCTGGCAGATCGCGTCGAACAGTCGCTGCCTTGCTTGTGGGCGACTCGCGGCCATGTGCGACTGCCGCACAACTAGAATGGACCCACAGCTCAAGCGACAGAAGCTTGACAGCTTCCTCCTCAACACACCGTACGTGCGGTGCAAGCAGCTCAAGGCACTTGACGACGCAGGTCGGGAAGAGTCGCGACACCGCCGTCGGCTGGTGGAGCAGTGGGGCGATGAGCTCGAGGCGATGGCGTACGCGGCCCTCACACAGCAGCGTCTCCTCTGCCTGGCTCTCGAGGAAACAGCAGAGCGAGAGGCTCTGACAGCTGTGGAGCGGAAGGGGAGGGCTGAGATGATGGTTTTCTTGGACCGCTACGTTGTTCTGTTTGCCGTGGTTAGGCACGAGCGGGAAGAGCGATTACGGTTGTGCGCATCAGCGCAGCGAGAAGCAAAGATGCTTCTAGCTTGGCACACCGCGGTATTCGAGCTGATCAGCCTTCACAGCCGCGAGTGTGCCTTTCGTGACGCGCTTGTCAATCACGAGGCAGCGGCAAGATCAGCGCTGACAAGCCTTAATGTGGAACTCCTCAATGTGATAGACAGCAACGAACGGGAGCGTCGCGCTGTCTACGGGGAGTATTGGGGGCAACGGGAGCAGCTTGTGGCGAAATGGATTGGTGGAGTTGAAGCCATTCAGAGTGACATTTCAATGAGCGTGAGTCGGATTGGGCGGATGATGCAGGAGAGGCTCCGGCTGTTCGAGTTGTGCGAGGGGCACGCGTCCAATATCGATGAGGAGGAGAAGACGACCAGGCAGCATCTGTATGGCATCGCGGTCGAGGAGGGCTGCCTTGTGATGGAGAGGCTCCGGTTGTGTGAGCAACAGTTGGAGGCCGTGGCGCAACAAGAGGCTGCAGCACGTGCTGCCATTCTGCAGGACACCGCCGACGCCTACAACACATTGTTCCTGGACTTCAGGCGCGAAGGGGAAAAGGCTCTGGAGGTGGAAGAGATCAAATGCCAAGAGAGGGAGATGGAGCTTCTCGAGGCCATACGCCACCTGCAAAGTATTACAATGGAAGAGGCGGCCGCCTTTGCATCACTAAAGGCTCAGGAGCACCGCGAAAAGGACCTACGATACCAGTGGATGCTGCAGAAGGAAGGGCAGTGCTGTGAACTTGAGCAGGCTTCGCTCCACCAAGCGCAGCTGTTGTTTGATGAAGAGGCCGCATCTCGCCACGCACTGTTGAGTGCGATGCAAGATGAAGAAGTCGGGATTGCTGCGTGGCTGCAGCATAAGGCACGAAAACTACGGGAACTCGTGGAAACCGCTGTAGGTCAGAAGGGCGACATACGCCTGCAGGAGCACGAGGAGCGCTTTGCATTGGTATCGCACAAAGCAGAGGACGAGGATGCCGTGCGGCGCTGGATCGAGCAAAAAGAAATCGTACGGCAATCTGTTATAGCAGAAGAAGCTGAGCACCGTCTCAATGGACTGGAGATGGAGCGCGCCGCACGAGGAGAAATCGCATGGCACTTTGATGCACGACTGGAAGGCTGTCGCTCTCTGGTTCAGGAACGGATTGCAGCACAGGCAACGTTCCAGCTCAAGGCCCTAGCCTTCCTCGAGGGAATCACGGTGCAGGAGACAACAGCAAGGCTCCTGCTACAACGTGCAGCCCACGATGACGAGGAGCGAGCCCTGCAGGAGGAAGCCCACCGCCAAGTGCTCGACGTGCTCAATGCAGAGACGGAACACCGAAGCCACATGGTGCAGCAAGAAGTGCGCCACCGCGAGAGCATTGTCACACAGATGCTCCTGCAAAAGAGTTTCTTCGCAAAGGAGGCACAAGAGCTTCTCAATGCACGGCTTTGTGAGGTCGTTGCGGCAGAAGAAGGCCAGCGCCACCTCCTCCTGCATCTTATAGGGGGGGAAGCAGAGCGCCTTTGTCTTGATGGAAGGCGTTCCTTTGAAGAGGCCCAGCAACGAGAGCGAGGACGTGTGCGCGAGGAGTTGAACCGGCGTAAAGTTGCACTAGCAGAGGACGCGCGCCTGTACTGCGAAGACGAAGAGCTCACGTTCAGTCACAGTGATGCGGCTCACCACCAGCACCAGAAATGCACCGCGGCACAGGATCCTTTGTTTGATGAGTCGTGCCGCTTGCAGCGCCAACTCATCGCTGCTGAGCTGGGCGTGGACGAGAAGGACGTCGCGGTGCTCACTCCTACAGCCGTGGCGTTTCTCGTCAATATTGTCGACCTCATCACTCGGAAGGATTCGCACACCGCTGCGGAGCTGCGACGAGCGGAGGCGGCAGAAAAGGAGGTAGAACGAAAGGTAGAGCTGCAGCGGCGGCAGCTGTCGAGCGCGAAGGAGCGGTTGGAAGAGTTAAAAGGGAAACTACAACGTGACGCCGCTGAGCACGAGAGGCACGTGGCGATGCACCGTGACACGCGGCAGAAGGATGAGGCGCAGCTGGAGCGTGAGCGAGCGCGTCTCCAGGCAAAGGTGGAAGAGCTGCGCAAGATGCACAGCAGCGTCTCTGGTATGCGGGAGGCGATTCACAACCAGTACCAAAAACGGTGAGGAATTTGAGGGGAGGGTGGGGGCGATTCTTTCAAATGAGTGTGCATACAGAGAGAAGCCGCTTGACATGGGTCCTCCTCATCTATTCATCCTTCACTACAGAGTGGGTTTTTCGAGTTTTGTCGATTTGTGTGTGTGTGTGTGTGTGTGTGTGTATTCGTTGGATTCCAAATAGATTTCTAGATGCTCTTCAGTTATAGGGAGCGAGATAACTCTCCCTGGTGTCCATCGCGGGTCTTTCGCTACACCGTGCAGGATGCAACAACTGATATATCAGTTTGTTTTTCGATATTGTACCCTCTCCATCATATGTCTTGGTCCCGCCCTGACGAGCGGCAGGCGACTCTGCTATCTGTCAGCCCACGCACCGACATTAATCGGTTCTTGTTTTTTATTTGTTTTCATCCCGTTGTTTCTACGTGGGGCAAAAAAAAGGCGGCGATGCACATGGAAAAGGAAATCACAGTGGCGCAGCTGCGCCAGTGCAGTCTGGCGGTCACACTACCAGCGAATCTCAGTGCTTTTACCGTGGAGATACTGTATGAGCTGCTGGTGGCGGGACTGGTGCGCCTCGCAAAGACTGGCAATGAGGGTTTTGAACAGCAGCTGCCGGCACATCTGACAGTGAGCGACACCGTCACACGCCTCCGCCTCTTGAGTGCGTTGACGGTGCAACTACAGGCTTCGGGCTGTGACTTCATCCGGCACGAACACTTGATGTACCCGTCGGAGCGCAGTACCAAAATGGTTCTCAGATGGCTCGTGACGCAGTTGCACCGCACCGCCATAACCGAGAGCGCTGATGGTAAGGAATGGCTTAAGTTGTCGCCTGTGAGGCAGGTGCTTGGCTCATTTCAGTCTTTTCTGCATCGTTGCACTCAGAATAGTGATTACAGCGATCATGATGCGTGGCCACGTGGCAGCGCTCCCATAGCGACGGTGTGGCTCCCGTTCTGCACCGTAAGTGTTGTAGGACGGCGCGCCGACAGAATTCATGCCTCGTGCTGGTGGCAAATCCGCTGCGGCTATAAGACCATGCAGGACTTCCCCTGTGCGCCCTCCGAGACGGCAGGGCAGCCGCGCTGGGGAGAAGTTCTTCTTAATTCCTTTCAGGAGGCCAACGCTATTGAGCGCACGCGCGAGAAGGACTTCGCTCACCGCTGCCTGACGGAGGCACTCATGTCGAGGGGTCATATGAGCGCCGGCGGCAACGTCCGGCGTAGACCGTTACGGCGTCCAAACAGGGTTTTGGCTGCGCCGGCACCGCAGCGGAAATTAAAGGTCTCCTCCCTCGCAGTTGATTCCTTCTTCTACAACCCGTCGGAGGAAGGTGGGATGCAGCAGAGCATTCTGGAGACCCTGGTGAATTCAGAGGCCACGGCGGCAATAGAAGATACGGCCACTCTCCAGAAGGCAATCGTGGAGACTGAAGAAGGCATTGGCAGCACAGAGGCTCTGGCTGCGCATGATGAGGATGCCATTCTTCAGGACTACTCCGAGGCCAAGGAAGGGCTGCGGCAGTGCAAGAGTAGGCTTGCTGACCTTGCTGCTCAGAAAACGCAGTGCGACATGGACTTGGCGACGCTCATGGCCACTTACGAGCGACAGCAAGCCGAGCGAAGGCGCCAAAAAGAGGACGCCCAGCGGCTTGAGGAAGTTCTGGCGCTGATGGACACCCAAGAGGAGAGCGAAGCACAGATACGCCGTGAAATTGCAGAGTTGGGGACAGAACGCGAGCGTCACAGAGACAAGGTGCAAGCAAAGTTGCAAAAGGTGGAGAAGAAACGTGAGGAGTTGGTGGAGGAGCTCCGCCTGGTGGGGGGTGATCGCGAGGAACAGCTGGCCCAGATGCGCCGCGCTGTAAAGCGGCTCAAAAGGCAAATAGACGAAAAACAACGTGATGTGCAGGAATGGAAGGCTGCCGCCTCGTTGCGTACAGAGTGTATCGATAGGTCGCACTTTCTTCGCTATATATATGATATGACATCAAACCTGTGCAAGCAGCAGACGCAGGTTGCCGCAGTTACACGCGACACAGCCGATTGCAACGATTGTATTGAAGAACTGGAAAGACGCCTTAAGTCATCTTTCGCCAGGCGCGAACATGACGTGTACAGAAAGGCAGCCTCTTCCCAGGGTGACAGTGTGTTTCACCAGTTTCACAAGAGCCTTCTCGATATGCGTGATGGCTACCGGGGACTTATTCGTGCAATAGCGGAACGCGGGGAGCTGCAGTTGGAACTTAACCGCTTGGAGGAACGCTTGGCGAATCTCAAAGCCGAGGTCGAAGCCTGTGACACAACAAAGTTGGAAGCCGACTTGGCGGAGTTGACTTAAAATATATTTTGCTTTAGTATTCTTAACCGCCCGTGCGGCGGCGACGTGTGTTTTTCTTGTGCCAACTCATTGTAGCGGACTTGAGAGACGCAAGAATAGAAAGACCAAGGCGTTCTGATCTTTGCCATGAGTAATGCTGCACTCATCCAACACATGTATACAACTGTTTTTCTCCACCTTTCACATATTGTGGGGTGCAGGTTCCATTTTTTTTTTTTGTATTGCTTTACCGAAGAAGCCAATGTCAAGGGAACTAGCTGTGGTTGTGCTTGGGGCCACCGGCTACACGGGCCAGCTGGTCTGCGAGTATCTCGCGGGTCTGGGTCGCAGTGTCGTCGGTCCTTGGGCGATTGCAGGCCGCAGCGAAGCGAAACTCAACAAGCTGAGGAGCGAACTGGGTGGGAACGTCTCCGTTCTCGCCGCAGACTTCAGCGACGCCAGCTCTCTGGACAATGTCTGCTCCCGCACCAGCGTGCTCATTTCTTGTGCCGGCCCCTTTACGCAGGTGGGGATGCCTGTTGTGGAG
>NW_008826385.1:0-3010 GCF_000691245.1 Trypanosoma grayi
GCACTGCGACAGCGCTGCGGCGCCGTCGTTGGTGACGCGCGTGCGGCCCACGTTGACCTCCCGCAGCTGCGCCAGGCCGCCCAGGACGTTGACGTCGGAGACGGCTCCGCAGCCCTCGAGCGAGATCCACTCCAGCATGATGAAGTTGCACAGCGGCGCGAGGCCCTCGTTGGTGAGGGAAGTCTCGCTGAGGTTCAGCTCGCGCAGGCTCTCGCAGAGTGCGCCGACGAGGCAGGTGAGGCTGGTGATGCGGCCGCACCACTGCAAATCGAGTTTTGTGAGCTCGGGGCAACACTCCAGCGCCGCCAAACTGCTGTCGGTAATGCTGCTGTACGCGAGGTCGAGCTCGCGTAGTCGCGTGAGTTGCTGTAGCCATTTCAGGCCCTCGATCTTGCGGCAACCCTCCAACGACAGGCGGCTTAGTTTGCGCAGTGTAGCCACGTCGCGGCTCACGTCGTCCTCTGTCACCTGCGTGTAGGAGAGGTCCAGGTCTTGCAGGGCATGCAGGGCGCGGTGCCGCAGGAACTGCGTCCCTGACACAGCCGAACTCATGCACAGCGAGAGTCGCTCCACGCGGCGGCAGCTCTTCGGCAGCAAGTTCAGATTCTCGCTCGTCAGGTGCGTGTTGCGCAGCGCCAACGCCCGCACATCGGCGCAGTGCGGGAGAAATGGCGCAACGTCAGACACCTGCTGTCCGTGGAGGGCGAGTTCGCGCAGCACGACCTTGCGTGGCAGGCTCTGCAGGTGCGCGGTCAGCTGCCCCACGTCCTCCGGGTCAAAGCGGTGGAGCGTCAGCGAGACGGGAACCGGTGCGTGCTGTACCCACCAAAGAGCGTAGTGCAGACCAAGCTGCGGAACCGTCTCGGGCGACATTGCTTCCTTCGCTGCTGGTGCCGCCGCTCCCGTTGCAGTTCCCTCAGTTACGGTTACCGCAGTCACTTTCCTCTTGCCATCCGATAGCAACGCCGCCGCGCGATCCGCCGCAGACAGTGGTGTTGCCTTGTGTGACGTCAGGTGCTGCAAAATTTCCTGCGGTGGCGGGAGATAAGCGGGAGCATTCGCGGCAATAAGATCGCAGCTACTGCTGTTGCTGCTACTGCAGAGCCCCCCCTTGATGGTGTTGCCGGTTGATAGACTCGGGCGGCGCTCAAAGCAGAGATTACCCGGCAGCACACAGCCTTTCTCCCGCAGCTCCAAGGACAGCCTAGCGCAGGGGCCCGCGGCGACAAGTGCGAGTGGCGCGAGAGGTGGCAGGTAGGAGCCAATGCTGCAGAGTACCGCGAAGGACACGCCACCGGTCATTGTGGGCCTTACGGCTGTTGGTGTGGAAACAGCTGATGACGTCTGCAACGTCAAAGGATTCTGCTGGTGATGCTCCTGCTGTGGTGTAGTGGGAAAGCGCTCGCACGAGAATTGGCGAGGCATCGGCGGCGCTGTTGGTATTAGTGGCGGCTGAGCCGCGCCGCCGTCGCTTTGCCGTGGGTTCAATTCTGGGGGAAGAGATTGTGGTCGCTTCCTTATCGAGGTGTCGATGTGCATACGAGCCAAGCGACACACAAAAAAAAAATCGTCTATCCCCTCCTTCGTGGTGGTATTATCGTTGGTTTCTAATCTTTCTTTTCTTTGTTGTTGTTGTTGTTTCCTTTTGAAACAGGTGCTTGAGTTGGGGTTCCTGCTGCTGTGCGCCCCCCACCCCACCCCACCCCACCCGCACCACATGAGGAGATGAAGGAGGTGAAAAAGAAGTACTGGCGTGCACCATCTTGTGTTGTGTGTTCAGTGTTCAGTGTGCACTGTCCCAATTGACTGTTCCTGCTGCGGCTGCGGCTGCTGGAAGCGTAGCAGTCTGGTGAGTGCGTCAGCACAGGGAGGTATGCAACAGCACGTCCCCCACCGCCACCACCACCACCACCATCACCACCACACATAGGCACACAGAGGAGCAGGGAGAATAACAGCAACAGTCACAAGGAAGCCACCAGCAATCATAATAGTCGACAAAACAACTTCCCACCAGCGCGCCGACAAGTCATAAACTACTGGAGTAAATGGTACAACACAGCAGATACCACCACAACAAGACCAGACCCTCGTAGCCGCAACCGTCACGCGCTCGTGCTGCGAGACGCAAGCGTCAGACGCCTTGCAGACAGGCATAAATAGAATTTTTTTGCATCGGCATTAGCACCCAAGCATGTACGGCTTCCCCTCACTAGTGGTATGCGCCTTCAGAGGAGGGGGGTGGGAGAATGCCACAGCCGATCCATTTCTTCTTGCATTATTGTATCGGGTGCACCTCAACCGCCTGCCCGCCGGCCAGCAGCGCCACGAGCACAACGGCACTCGCAGCGCTCACGTTGAGCGAAACCTCCTGCGGGCGAAGGGTGGCGGCATTTTCCACCAGCACCTCTCCCGCCTTCTGTTCCTTCACGCCTACCCCTCCTCCTTCTGATGTTACAGCTTCAACCCGTCCATGCTGCTGGTGCTGTTTTTGTTGTTGTTGTCGCTGCTCCCGCTGTCGCAGAGAAGGGACATGCACAGCGTGTGTGCAAAGACGCAGCACCTCCAGGGGCAGGCCCTTGTCCTCGTTACCGAGCAACACAAGACGACGCGGTGGCAATCCGGATTCTTCTCCCTGGTGCTGCTGCTGTTGACGCTGCTGCCCAGCTGTTCGCCACGGTGTTGCGGTGGCGCCGTAAATGCACAACTTACGAGCGTCACCCCGTGCTTTGTGCTGGGCAATAGTGTTTTCGAGAAAAGCCGTGGTGGGCATGACGCTGCGGTACACCTCCATGTGTTCCACGAAGCCGGTGCTGGCGCGTGCAACGGCTGCTGTGCAGCCCGCACTGTCGCTGCTCAGCACCACACGCTGCACGCCAAGGAAGAACGCCGACCGCATAATTGCGCCCACATTGGCCGGGTCGACGACGTGGTCGAGAAACAGCACCACATCCCCGCCCGTAGCATGCCGGCCCTTGTCAGTGCTGCTGCTACTACTGCTGCTGCTGCG
>NW_008826385.1:3175-3593 GCF_000691245.1 Trypanosoma grayi
GCAACTTCCGCCCGAGATGGCATTGCTGGTGTTATTCTCATTAGGATTACTACTCCCGTCGCCGTCCTCACGGTGTGCGTCGCCCGGTCTGTCGAATGCGAGGCGAAAGTCGCGCACAAACAAGCGACGCAGCTGCTTCCGGTGCGGGTGCTGCTGCTGTGGGCTGTTGTAGAACGCGCGCAGTGTGTTGAGCACACTGTGCGTGCCGCAGAGCCGGTCCACGTGCGGCGGCGGTGGCTGCGGGATGGGGCTCCACCGGCGACCCGCGGATTTGTTCACTGCGTGCAGCCGGCGTGTCCACTGCTGCATACGCCGCCGCAACAACTATGGGTGGAAGAGGACGAAAGGGTGAGTGAAAGGAGTGGCAAAAAGAGACATGGCTAGCAGCAGTGGGGCAGCTTATATCAAGCGTGGCGCA
>NW_008826385.1:3796-7255 GCF_000691245.1 Trypanosoma grayi
ACACACACACACACACACGCGCGCGGTGTGTTTCCTTGCTCCGCGTGCGCATGTATGAAAGTGTGTACGTCATGTAAAGTTTGTATGTGTAATGAATGTGAATGTGTACGTTACTTCGCTATCTTTGGAATCAGCGTGACGTAGTTCTGCAGAATACTGCGCCAGCTCTTCTTGTACCGCCGCATTATCTTCATGGCGAAGCGGGATGACATGTACGCGAGCTGGCCGCGCTCCTTCACTCCGTAGTTGAGCAGCAACGCGTGGTGGTCAAGCTCCTCCATGACCTGCAGCCGCCGCTCGCGCAAGTACTGCTGCACATCATCGCCGCCCGCCATGGTGCGTGCGAGGCCGAAGCAGTCGGTGAATCCCTGCGCATCAGAGACGTCGATGGCGTCGAAGGCGGAGCCGTGCACGGCATGTGCGACTTTAATAACACGCCCGTCGCCCTCCGACCAGTGCGGCATGAGGAAGAGCGGGGAGCGGTACACCAGCGCACTGCTCTTGGTGAAATGCTGCTGCATGTGCGTCATCATGGGGCGGAACATGGTGTGGGGGATGTAGCCCGGCACGCCGGAGGTCCAGTGCATCACGACGTCGTCCCAGAACTGCTTCGTGCTTGTGCTGCGCAGCCGCGGGTCGCTGGTGCCGTCGGGGATTGTGATGGTGACGTTGTAGAAGAGCTTCGTCGCCATCATGGTCGGCCGCACCGTCATCTTGGCGTCACGCGGGGTCAGCAGCTCGACGATCTCCTGCGAGCCAGGGGTGAAGCGCTTCTCGAACTTGCCGAGCTCCGGCAGCGGCGGCACGCACAGCTCCATCCAGCGCACCGCCGCCGCGTGGCTGGCGCGGTACTTCTCCCCGTTCTCCGCGCGCTGCTGCAGCTCCTCATTGGTGAGCGTCAGCTCCGGCACCAGCTCCTGGCTTCGGCTCGTGCAGATGACGCCAAGGTAGTCCTGCTGCATGCCGCTGGCGAAGCGCACTCGCACGCCACCGTCCTGCAGCGGCTCGAGGCCGCCCTTGTCGATGTGCGGCTTCGGCAGCACGTGGCAGCTGTGGGCGCCCACTTCGCATAGCGACAGCAGCGCCCGTTCCACCTTGAGGCGGTCACAGCAGAAGAATGTCGGGCTCTCGCCCTTCTCGCGGAACTCGTTGAGGTCAATGTCGCACATGTCGTTGCCGACGTGGTCGAACGTCAAGATGCGGCCGACGACACTCCCGCTCGGGACGGAGACATTCAGCACGTCGCCCATCACTTGCGTGAGCGACGGCGTCAGGACAATCGTGCCGCGGTCGAGGTCGTTCTGGCTCACGTGGTGGGCAAGGTCGCAGTCGAGGCCGTGCACCCGCAGGCAGAGGGCCATGAACGGCGCCATCATGCCGTCGCCAACCACGAGGTACTTCCCCTGCGATGATAGAGCGCCGTCCGGCCGGATGAACGCCGCCATATCACCGCGACGGGCGCCGAAGGATGTCAACCCGTGCGGCTGCTGTGTGCGCGAGGAGAAGGAAGTGGAGGTGGTGGTTGGGGATGTTGTCGTGGGCATTGCCGCCGCTGAAGAGGAAGAAGGGCTGGAGGACAAGCGGCCTTTGCTGCCGGCAGCGAGTGCACGACTTCCAAAGAGGGCGAGACGACGAGCCGCTTGAGCTGACGCCAGCGTCTCCGCTGGTGTGTCTACCACAACCGCAGCCCTCCCTGAGTCCCCATCTGATCCTCCTGCTGCTGGTGCCGCTGTCGATGGTGATGATGCTGATGACGGAGGTGGTTGTGATGATTGTGGGGGAGAAAACGAGGCTTTTGACGCGGATACTGGTGTCTCTGCGTCGCCACTACTGCCGCCGTTGCTGCTGCTGCTGCTGCTACTACTGTGGTGGCCGCCAGCGCCGACTGTCATATTCCCCTAATCCNCTCTGTTGACTACGACTCTCTCTTACCGCTGCGAAGTTGCAGCAGTTTCGGTTATCTCCTGCATTGTGGAGAACACGCACGCACGCACGCACAGAACAGAAAGAAAGACAGCGAAGGTAATGCGTAAAGTCGGTGCATCAAACGAGAGAAAGTGTCCGCCAAACACACACGCACATCAAATACAAACACGGCGAAAAAAGACGCCCCGAGATGCAGTGCATGATTGTGGCGAAGGGCACCCGTCCGTCACGGTTTTTGCTCGGGCGGCGGCGTGCCGAGCCGCAGCTCACAGTCGATGCCCCCATCCTCTAGCGGCAGCTGCTTCCATGCGCGGCAGAGCGCCTGCACGGTTGCAATTGTGTTGAGGTCCTCCCCCGGGCAGTACGGGTTGTCGAGCGGAAACTTGCCGTAGTACTTGGCGAAGTTGTGCGCGATGGTGCCGAGGAGAGCCACATGGTGGTCGACGCGGCACTCGCGCGCCAGCAGGTAGCCGTGCGCCAGCCAGTACGTCACCGGAGGGCACTGCTGCTGCAGAAACTCCGCCACATCCTCCTTTGGGTCGATCGTGCCCATGCTCCGGCTGCTGTTGGGGCCTGTGTAGTAGGTGTCGAAGACCCACTTCTCCATCATGCGGGCGGCGAGGCTGGTCTTGAGGTCGCAGGCGCTGGTGAAGAGATCTTCGTCGTGACCGAGTGAGATGCGGAGACGGTTGCGCCGCGTCCACGCCGGCTCCTCGTTGATCTCCTCTGCACGCTGCAGATTGTTGATCGCACGCCGTGGGGCACCCAACGCGAGCTGCAGCACCTCGCGGTCGATGAACACCACGTCAAGACGGCGCCGCCGCACCACAACGTCGCAGCTTCCCAGATAGTGCTGTAGCTTCACGGCAAACTCCTTCACATATGCATTGTTGTTGTCGCTGCTGCTGTTGGCCAGTTCGGGGTCGGTGGCGGCGGCGTTGACAAGCATGTCGCACTGGAAGGGCCGCTTCGACTTCACGAAGGCGGAGATCTCCGCTTCGCTGCCAACCACTTTGCGTATGGCGTCATGCACGAGGAGGTAATACTTCTTCGGCAGCGGCGACGCCATTTCCACGCGCACGCACACAAACACAAGCGAATCTATCTGTNCACGAGGAGGTAATACTTCTTCGGCAGCGGCGACGCCATTTCCACGCGCACGCACACAAACACAAGCGAATCTATCTGTTGCTGCCTGCCGGCCGTACCGTCTCGTCGTGCGCCTTGCCCCGCTCCCCACCACCCTCACTCACAGCCCTTCCCTAACTGAAGGTGTCACCTCTCACCTTCCTGTCTGCGCTGCCGCAGTTACTGTTGTTCTTGTTGTGATCTCTGACGTGTCCCGTGTTCCTTCTTGTCACTTTGCGCTCACGCGCGGCATAGCCACCACGAACTTCCCGCAGCAGGCCCTGGGCGTATACAGACATGATCGAAAGAACAGAAGAAGAAGAGGCAGCAAAAAGAGGTCACGATACCAGTCGCTTGCACGCATTCCGTACTGTTCTGGGTCAACTGCCTCTCTCCCCCCCCCCC
>NW_008826385.1:7470-8295 GCF_000691245.1 Trypanosoma grayi
TTCACTCTATCCACTCCCCCTTACCCCGCTACCGGCTGTATCACGCCCCGAACGACGAGGTCGTCAAGGCCTGGGACGCTCTCTAGCATGACGCCGTGCTCATTGGCGAGGAACAAGATGGAGAAGAACAGGAACGCCGGCGAGAGCGTACCGGTCGCGGAGATGCTGGCAACCTGAGGCAGGATCGGCAGCACAACTTCACTAAATCGCGGCAGGTCTTCGCTCGACTCCCCCGCCGCGTTGCCCTCGGCTTCTGCGCGATTGCGCTTGCGCCTCGACCGCTGCTCTTCGTCCTGTCGGTGCTGCTGCTGCTGCTGTGTGAGGGGATAGCGGGCCACTGCGTCGCCGACGGAGGCCCACATCACTTGTCGTAGCTTCACAACATCTACTTGTGACGGCAGCGCGGCCTGTGGGGCGTGCAGCACCTTCGCAAGCTCCAGCGCGTCGAAGTCGGTCTTGCCGCTGCCATTCAGCGGCAACAGCGACGATGACGATACAGTATTATTATTGTGATTGTTCGCCCGTGCAAGCTCCGCCCGTTCGAAGCTCGACAGGATGTGCGCCTGCGCCTGTTGCACTGGGTCCTCAATGTTGTCGTTGTTGTCGTAGTCATAGTCATCGTACCCTCCAGCCCCCATGTAGTCGTCATCAGCCTCGGCACCGCCGTGGAAGAACTCCACCGGCATGTCCTCAACGCCGCCGCCGATGTTGTTGTTGTTGTTGTTGCTGTCATGATCGTCGCCGCCCTCCATGTCGTCGTCGCCGCCGCCGCCGCCTCTCGCGGTCCACCCGCGATCCGCGACAACGCCGCTCACGCGCCGTGAC
>NW_008826386.1:0-8283 GCF_000691245.1 Trypanosoma grayi
CCTGCCATTCCCGACTTTGGAGCAGCGGAGCCTTGTAGGGGGTTTCGCAGCCGATCTCGTCTCGGGGCCCGTTTATAACCCGTTCGGTGTCGTGTCGCAGGTGCAGATGGTGGCTGACAGTCGCTATGGAGAGCATAGATACAGCAATGGCTTGCAAACGACGAGATCCATCCTCGCAGAGCAGGGATGGCGAGCGTTGTTTCGTGGAACTTTGTTAACTGTGATTTTGGCCCCTCTTACTGGAGCTTGGTGGCTCGTTTACGAGCTACTAAAACATCGAGCCTATAACGTCGTTGCGTGTGCATCGCCGTCGCTCGTTTTCATAATTCCTCCTGAAGTGCGGCGAAGAATCCCCGAGTGCTGCACCTCCACAACGGACAACCTTCTCGTCAACTGTAGTGTGGGTGCCACAGCCAGCATGGTGATCAGTCTCTTGCTGAACCCTTTCTATGTTCTGAGACTCAGGCTGCAGGTGGACAAAAACATAGGATACGCACGTTTCCCCTCGTTTGTTATAATGAAGAGTGTTCTGCGACGGGAGGGGATTCAGGCATTTTTTAAAGGCCTTCATACAAACCTCTTTATGGCAGCGGTGGGCGGTTGTGCGTTCGGGATGACATATGAAGGAGCAAAGCAGTTCTCCGATATCACATAGGCGGGATCCGACTCTCTAAGCGTGTAAGAGGTGCAATCTCCATACATAGCGAGAGGCAACCAATTGATTTAGAGAGAAGGATAGAGAGTTTCAGTGTGTGAATTGGAGAATGCACGGTGTGATGATTGTGTTGTGTTGCTAGAAGGATATTTGCTGCAGGGTGTTTTTGCGTGCGGCAAATAATGTGTGAGGTGGTGAATGTTGGCGTGTGTGTACGTTCGAGCAAGGAGATGTAAGAAACGAAAGGGTGCAGGCATATATGCACAAGACGAAACCAAACGCTCTGGGCTTAAAGGCGCGCGATTTAATCCCCGGCGTCATGCGTATATGCCCCTGATGCACCGATGGAGAAGGTGAATAGGAGAATTGCTACAGAGAAGTAGTGACGTTTTTCTTCATATTTTCCCATCGCGGGAATTACATAGACCTTGCCAAAGGGGAGTAAAGAAATGAAAAGGTCGGTGATGGTTGCTCTCGTTTGCTGTCACCCCTCTCTATGTGTTGTGTGTTTGCGTGGGCATGTATATGTCTGCATTGGCGCATTTGCGTCTGGCTGGGTGTGTGTAGAAATGCGTTGCTCCTGTGGTTTTGGTCACTGTTTCTCAAGCCCCCTATAGAACGTCGGAAAGGAAGAGGATGCTGTGCCACGGATCGCACCCAGAGCATCCCATGCGGGTGTTCAAGCACCCAAAGGCTGGCCTGTTGTGTTCCATCTGCAAGGCGTGCGCCCACCCATCCATGGCGGAGTGGTGCGGCTGCACGCAGGAAGGGTGCAACTACACGCTCTGCTGGAAGTGCTTGGAAATCGACGAGCAGTTGTTTGAGACCCCACAGGTCATCATTCGCAACCCCCTCCTGTCGCACGAGGACATGGGCGTATGCCTGCGCACGCGCCCGCGCAACAATGCGCATGTGCTGTGCCCGCTCTACCCCGGTCGCCTTATGGTCGCTGTCTCCAGCGCCAAGGGAACCCTCGACCCGAATGAAACTTATTACCGGTTGAAAAATGGTGGATGGCTGAACGCTGGGCATGTTGTTCGTGTGCTTCCGTCACAGCAACTTATAGAAGAGCTCGCCAAGTCCCATTTACGGGCTGAGGATGAGCGTCCCAATAACTTGATGCCATTCAAGGATCTTCTTGTCTGCATCGACGAGAGCTTTCGGTTGATGGATGAGCGGTCCCCGTACGGTCCAGTTATGGCCTTGCTTGCCTTTTTCCCGATGATTCAGTATTCCTCCAACCTGCACTTCATCTCACCAGAGGAACGCGTCGCTTTTGTTCGAGCGTCGCTGGGGTTTATTCACTACGTGTTCCACTACGTTCTGGATGAAGTGGAACACTGGATACGAAGCATGGATCATAGAGTAAAGAGTACGGTGCTGACTCTTTATGTGGAATTGCTTGGGAAATCACTCATCGTGGCGCGTGATGTGGCCGCATCTCAAATTGTTGCGCTCCCGAGTGAGCTCGGCCCACTCGTGACGAAGACGGCTAAAGTTACCGTGGCCCTCATGCCAATCGTGGAGTGGGGAACAGTACCGCAGGGGGGGGCTTCAAATGTCACGTTGCGAGTGCCGTCTGTTGCGAGCCGTCAGGTGGAGTACGAAGAAGAACAGGCACGGCTATTTATTTGCTGCTACAACATGGTAGAAACGGCAGGATGGCTCCTGTTACACACACCTTCTTTTACGTACGACCTCAGCGACATTCGTCCCCTCCGTGTAGCCGTCTCCATTGTACCCAATTCGGAGAGCCTAGAGCGCATGCTGTGTCAAGTTGCAACAAATGCACTTGACAGGATGCCTTCGTTACGAAACCGAATTCATGACCTGGATGTGTTGGAAGTAGCAATTTTGCTTGCTGGAAAAGCAACTTGCGCTGAGAGCCAGATGGCAGTCTTTAAGCTCATTTCTGCCATTGCTCACAAGTCTCCGCGGAACATATCGCAAATTGCTTCTCTGGTGATAGCGCCGCTGGTTCAACTAGCCATGAGGGCGTGGAATACTGTAGTGGCCAACGCTGCTTTTGACTGTTTTGTTGAATTGGCGTACAATGACCCGCGTGTTGATAGTTCCCGACTTGGCTCGCAGGGGGAGGCGTTGGCGCTTCCGGTGTGCTCCGCCGTGCTGTACCCGCAAGGGGTGCCATACCAGATGATGAGTCTCTACGAAGTGGAGGAACGTCGAATGGCCCTTTGCGAGCACTGCAGGAGTATGCATCCCCCAGAGGGTGGCGTGCTTGTGAGTGAGCCACAATTCGCTTACTTCCACTGCCAGTGTTCCTGTTGCCTGCATGAGAGGGTGGCGCACCCGCTCCCACCTCCGAATGTTCCGCCAACTTTGGCTATTCAGGAGATGGTGAAGGGAGGCATCTCACGTCTAATGCTCTTCTGGCTCAAATGCAGCGAAGCGGCTGTAGCCAACACTGTGGGACGGCTTTCTCTCAAGATTGAAGTCCCAAAGGAGGTGACGATTGCGCTTTATCGCTCGCTGCTTCGGCAAGACCTCGTCGGTTATGCCGACGCGGCCCTCGCTGTGGCGGCGCAGTCGCACCTTCCGGTTGTGCGGGAGATGCAGCGGGAGCACCCGTGCGCCCCGATATCGCAGTACCTGTCATGTCAGCCAGGATTCCTGACGACAGCTTCGGTGAATGAGCAAACGCCAGGTAAAGCGTCGTACTGCGAGGAGACTGACGGGTTGTCGCCCTCGCCCAATGTTGCAGTGAAGGGCGGTGGGGCGTACGCGTCGCTGCCGGGCGGCGTTTCGCCGCCGCTCGTTGACTTCTTCACAGGACCGCAGAAGATATACCTGGACGATGTCCTATAGAGCAGGCAGAAACTCTGTCGAAGACGGAGAGGAAGAGGATGCAGCTTGTCTTTCCCGGAATGCTCCCTGTCGAGAGTGTCGCGGTCCGTGTCGTCCGAATGCGTGAGCCCCTTGCTCTGGTCCATGCACATACACATACACACATAAAAAGTTCCCCCCCCCTCTCACCCACCCCCGCTTTCAATGCACGTGCTTATTGAGAAACCGGTCTGACGTCGCGTGAACTTCTTCGCGCACGTCAGCCTCATTTCTCGCGCCATAGATGGCTGACCTTCACGTTGGCTGATACGCATGTGAGGGAAGGACAGTGCGTGATTTGTTTGTTTGTTTGTTTGTTCGATTGATTTTTTATGTTTGTTTTGAGGGTTTTGAAAATTGCGTTTTACGCTGATGTTCGTTTCCCACAGCACTCCTTCTTGAGTAACAGCAGAAGCCACCTCCAGCGCAGGGTCCATCCGCATGGAAGGAGGGAGGGGGTGTATGTGTAGAGGGAGCGAGAAAAAAAAAGGGGAATGAATTGGGATGTAACGAGGAAAAAAACGAAGGAAGGAGGTCACTAGACAGAAAAAGGTGAAGTCAACAAGGAAACAGCAGGCGTGCCGTTTATGCTGCATAACTTGTGTGGATGTGTAATAGAGAGACGTAATGGAAGCCGAGGAAGGGGAAAGGTGGAGACGCGTGTCCGCAAAGGTGGCGTCCCCCATCTCCCACTCCACCAGGAGAGAGACAACGAAAAAGAGCTGGAGGTAGGAAAAGAAGATAAACTATATTGAGGCATAGAGAGCGTAAGTACGGGTGTGAGGGACCCGGCTCGCCGTGTGCAGAACTGTTCTCTTGACTGGTTCGCTCCTGAATGAAGTTGTTTTGTTTGTTTCGTTTTGATTTCGCGTTGTCATGGCCGTCGTCTCATGAGCGGCACGCAGCATCCGTGCATGTGTGTTTTCTTTTTCCTCCTCATCCCCTGTCTCTAATGCCCCTTAAAAACGTCCCCCCCCCCCCCCNCCCCCCTTCAACAGCAAGAGATGAGGAACGAGAATGCAGATGCTGTCCAGGAGCAGCGCATCTCCGAGCGGCGGCAGCGCATTCAAAAGCGGCTCAAAGACATAAACGGCGACAGCAACATGCAGGGCAGTGGCAGTGGCGGGGGCGACAGCAACGCACCGAAGGGGCGCGGTGAGGAGTGCGCTCGCCAGGCCCGCCACGACATGGCGAATGTGCTTAGCTGCGCCCACAGCGCCGTGACGGGATGGGAAGTGGCCATCGACGCTAACGAAAACGAGCGCCGTGAGCGCGAAGAGTGTGCGCTGGACGAGCGACGCAAGCATCGCCGCGACGAGCTGGCGGAGAATGAGGCGCGGCAGGGCGCGATACAGCTCACGTTCGAGTCCCTCTACAAGCTCAACGTCCCACACGAGATGCAGTGCGCGCTGGGGGAACAGCGGCAGCAGTGCGAAGCGCTCATTGGGGTGAAGGACCGTCTCATCGAGGCGCTGCGCGAGCAGCTGGAGGAGCGCGAGGAGGAGTTCGTTGCTGCGCTCCGCCGCAACGCCACGGACATCAACAGCCTCGTCGAGGAGATGCGGGAGCAGACGGAGAAGTACCTCGACGCCTACACGCGCAAGCTGCGCGGAGTCGAAGACGCATACGAGGAGGAGCGGAAGGAGGCCCTCACGCTCTGGGAGGAGGAGATCCACCAACTCGTTCGACTGCGCCGCACGCGCGAGACGGAGTACCGCAAGAAACGCGAGGCGAAGATATTGGAGGCGCAGAAGAAGATTGACGAGAAGCACCGTGAGAGCTGCGAGGAGTACAACGTGATTAAGCGCGAGCACCTCCAGGAGATTCACGGCCTTATGGAAGAGCTCGAGCGCTGCAAGGCGGAATTCCTCTTAAACGGTGAGCGGCTCAGCTACAACCTGCAGGTGCTGCGCGAGAGGGTGAAGGAGAACAAGAGCGCGCAGATGCTGCACAAGCGCAAACTCGCGCGGCTGCAAGACACGCTCAGCTCACTCGTCGCACGCTACGCGGAGTCGGAGAAGCGGTACCAGCGCACCAACAAAGACCTCACCGCTCAACTGCACCGTGTTGCCGATCAGTACCGTGACCTGCAGAAGAAGTTCCAGAAATTCGAGAAATCTGACAAGGAGAAGTACCGTCAGCTTTGGCGCATGCACGAGGAGAAGAACATACAGCTCGCGCACAAGTGCCTTCAGGCTGATCGCGTTCTATTCGAGGATATCCTCGGTGTGCCGTGGAACCCACCAGAACTGAACTACTGGCCCGCCGACGACACCGCATCGGCGGTGGAAGAGGAGGAGGAGGATAATGTCAGCAGCGACGACGAAATCGAGCTCTCGCAAGAAGCGCTCATGCTGCTGGAGATTCTGCACAAACAGGCCCCGTTCATTGCGGATGAAAATGTGCGTGCAGCTATTAGTGAGGTGGAGGGCACCACAGAGGAGCGGGCGGTCGTGGAAGCCATCCTCGCCACGCTGCAGGTGCGCAAGAACGAGGAGTTGGAGGATCTGCTGGAGTTTTTTATGGTGGAGGGGCCGGAGGATGCCACAGCGCTCATCCGGCCGCAGGATGCGGTACGGGCGCTCTCATCCTTCCTCACGGAGCGGCAGCGGAAATTGCAGAAGCAGGAGGAGGAGGGTCAGAAGCAGTCGGAGAAGAAGAAGAAGCAGCTGGCGAAGATAAAGCAAGAAGAGTCCCGTCGCAAGGCGGAGAAGGAGTACTGGTCGCGCATGGCAGAGTCGGTCCCGAAGGGCCACCAGCGAGTGTGGGGGGCGCTCGAGAAGGGCCTTGAGCGGTACATTAGTCAACTGCAGCAGCGCAAAACCCTGATTGAAGAGACAGACACACTGCGCGCGCAGAACGCGGAGCTGCGCGACTTGCTCGGGCAATACTTGCAAGGCGATGTGAACTACCAGTTGTACATGCCGCCGCAGCTCCTGCTGCAGGCTCGCACCGCCTCCTGAGGCCCGTAGAGCGACGCCGGAGGAAATGTACAGGAACGGGGGCGTACAAACCAAACCAAAAAAAAAAAATGGAGAAAGAAAAATGAAAGCAAAACAAAAAAAAAAGAGATGAGAGGGAGGCAGCGCTTCTCTTATGTTATTGATCCAACGGGTAGCAAGATATACGCAATGAATACTGAATGCGTTCACGCCTGCAACTTCTTCTTTCTCCTTGTTTCGTTCTTGTTGTTGCGCGCTCGTGTCTCACCGTCCCCTGCGGAAGGGCTGCGTCACATCGCGTAGGGCACGTCACACACAGAGACACACCGGTAGAGCAGCGCACCATGCCCGGCGGTGCGCAGGGGCACTCGACGTTGCTGCTGGGCCAAGGGCCCACGTCGTTCAACTGGCACGGCTCCATCCCCACCGTCCGCGCCGACACCAGCTTTGAGCCGAACTTCCGCCAGTTTGACTTCTTTCTCGACACGCAGGCAATGCCCGATGAGGCGCTGGCGGAGCGCGTCTACAAAGTGCCGGAGGGTGAGTCACACTGGCACCTCCGCACGTTCTGGGGGCAGAACCTCCGCTGCACGCCGGTTGTCATAACCAGTCTGGCCGGCGCTGGCTTCGTGAACTTCTTCTACACGCGCCTCCTGAACCGCACTGGAACGTCCATTCGGTGGTCCTTTTGGAAGTGCTACGCGTTCGTATTCGCATGGAACAACCTCACGAAGTTTGTGGCGAGAGAGCGGTACTTCCAGCGCGATTTCCAGCGGAATCAGCTCTATTCCTTTGATGAAATACGGGACCAGCGTGACCGGCAGCGCGTGCGTGAAGCGCTCTATGAGAAGCAATTCGTAAAGAATCCTGTAGCGGAGTACCGTGTGAAGGCATGGCAAGTAGCAGAGAGATTTGCGTAGTGGTCTGTTCATTCATGCTGATGTTGTTTTCGATTGGTATGCTGCATCAGTATAGCGGCATGGGTGAGCGGATGTTTTGCTTTTGGGGTGGGGTGGGGTAGGGAAAGGTGTGGGGTATGGTGTAACAGTGCTATTAGTAGCCGGTACAGATGGTTGGGTACCAAGTAGTGGAGCGGGAGGAGGTCGTGACGGGCCAACAGACGACAGGCAGTGGTAGTGATGGTGGTGGCAACTAGTTTGGCTATCGTCATTCATCGCAATGGTGTAAGGTATATATGTCTGTGTGTGCATGTGTTTTTGTTTTTGTGTGTCATAGAAAGCGCAAAGGAAAAGGACGTTTAAAATGTGTTTCTGTGTGTCGTAACGAGGTGGGAGTATTCTGCATTCTTTGAGCCTTGCGTTTATGTTTGCTTTGTTTTCTCAACACAACGCCCATCCTGTAGCGAAAAGTTTCGCCTTCACAAAAGACAGCAGGACGTCATGTCATCGTCCGTATCTCCCTCCTGTGCAAACAAACGGGAGGTGCTCAACCGCGTGAAGGAGGTCCTTGAGACGTACGTGCAATCGAGTGTGATTGACCGCGAGGATTTCAAGAACTTGGCAAAGAAGTTAGCAGAAGCGGTGGCACCGCCAGCAGCAACGACGGTGGTTGATCGGGCCACGCTGCAGCAGCTGGTGGAATTCCTCGGTGAAGCCGGCGCCGATGAGACAGTGATCGCCCCGGTTCGCGCGAGATTGCAGGAACACACCGCGAGCGCGGCGGCGGGTGAGGCGGCGCAGGAGTCGCAGAAGCAAGAGAAATTGGCTGCAGCTGCATCAGGTGCATTCTCGGCGTTCTCGCTCAGCGCCCTGCAAGCGAGGATGGCTAAGAAGAAGGAGGAGTTGCGGCGGCACCGTGACGAGGCGGCGGCGACGGCGGACG
>NW_008826387.1:0-8268 GCF_000691245.1 Trypanosoma grayi
GAGAGGATCCTTCTCCAAGTAGCCGCGATCGCCCTGCAGCCGATCCGCCGCCAGTTCATGGGCGCGGTCGTTCATTTGGCGAAGTAAATCATCCACGCTAGCGGCAGCCGCACTTGGGTGCTCTTTCAACCTGCGCAACTCATTCACCATCGAGCCGAACCTGGGGTCGTCATGCGGCTGAAGCACGTGGATTGGTATGCCCTCTGGGGCTTCATTGATGCCCTTTAATTCTTCTTTCTTCTGGTCATTTGCCAGCTCATGTGCACGGTCATTCAGTTGCTCCTCGAGGTCTCGTATCCTGGACGCGTTGCGCACAGGATCGCGCTCCTTGAGCTTCGCGCGTTCTGCCTCCAACTTTCGGAACTTCGTGTCCGTGTTAAGCGGGAGGAGGCCAAGGGGAACCCCCTCGGGGTCCTTGTCGAGGAAGACACGGTCGTTCTTCAGCTTCTCTTGAGCAATTTCATGCGCACGATCGTTCATCCGGTCGCGCAAGTCCTCGATTGTTTCGGCGTTTCTTTTCGGGTCTTTCTTTAGCTCACGAATCCCATCCACCATTGTCGCAAATTGATTATCCTTGTGTAGGTTCAACTGCTCCAGTGGAATGCCCTCTGGTTCTCGGTCAAGCCCACTAAGGTCCTCCGCCATTTGCTCCTCAGCTAGCAATAGCGAACGTTCATTCAGTTTGTTCTCAATATCCTTAATTCTGCGGGAATTTAGTCGGGGGTCCTCAGCCTTTAGTTTCGCACGCTCCACCTCAAGTTCATGGAAGGTTGCGTCAGCGTTCAACGGGAGCACATCAAGCGACACACTGCAGGGTGCATTTTCCAGGTACCCGCGGTCTCCCTCCAGCATCGCCTTCGCCACTTCGTGGGCCTTGTTATTCAGGTCAAATTCAAGATCACTTATAGCCTCCCTGTTCGCATCGGGATCCTTCCTGAGGTCGCGAAGCTCTTCCTCCATTCTCGTAAATTCCTCATTGTCACCCAGCTTTAGGAGTTCCAGTGGAATGCCCTCTGGAGCCTCATCACAGAAACCTTTGCGTAGCTGGTTTGCTAGCTCACGCGCCCGCTCGTCCATCGCGTTCTCCAACTCTTGCAGCCGCGCAGCGTTCTTACCTTTACTGTATGGTGAAGCTCGCAAGTCACGTGCTTCCGTCTCGAGGGCGTTGAATGTGGGGTCCTCGTTTAACGGCAGCGCGGAGAGGGGCACGCCTTCGGGCCGCTGATCCAATACTTGACGCTCTTCGTCGTGCATGTCCTGCGCCAGCTCACGCGCCCGCTCGTTCATCTGATCAAGGATCTCCTCCAGCTTCCCCTCATTTCCTTCGTTCATGCACAGATCTCTGTAATTCCCCTCCAGTGTAGTGAAGCGCTCATCATTGTCGAGCGGAAGCCTTTTCAGGGGCACACCCAACGGCCGCTGATCCAGCAGGCCACGTATCTCGGTTTTGAGGCTACTTGCAAGTTCCGCTGCACGGTCTTTCATCTGTTCCTCAAGAGCCTTGATCGCCTTTGCATTGCTGAGGGGATCATTACTTTTCAGTGCGGCGCGCTTTGACTCCAGTCTGGAAAACTCCGGGTCGTCGTCAAGAGGAAGCTGGTGCACCGGTACGCCCTCCACTTCCTCGCCCAAGAACATACGGTCCTGACGGACGGCTTCAGCAGCCATCTCTTCGGCACGTTGGTTCAATGCATGTTCCACCTCGGCAATCCGCGATGTGTTCCTTTCAGGGTCGTGGCACAAATGAGCACGCTGCGCCTCCAGCCACGCAAATTTCTTGTCGCTGTCAAGGGGTAATTCGGATAGGGGAACTCCGTGGGCAGATTGTGCGAGATATTCGGGACGCTGAACCGCATTTAGTTTCCTTGCCAGCTCATGTGCGCGATCGTTCATCATCTGCTCCAGGTCGGCTAGTCGATCCTCGTCAGCGTAGGGGTCCTTTTTTAGCTCTCGGTGCTGTTTTTCGAGCCCCAGAAACGTCGGATCAGTATTGAGGGGAAGCTCCTCCAAATAACGACCCTCTGGCTCTGGGTCAAGGAAGTCGCGCTCTTTCTCAACCTTTTCCCTTGCCATTTCAAAAGCCATGTCATCCAGTGCTTCCATTGCGTTTGAAATGGCTTCAGCATTTCTATTCGAGTCCTTTTTCAACATGATAAGTTCCTTCTCCTTCTCCGTAAATTCCGGGTTGCTGTCAAGAGGGAGTTCTTCGAGTGGAACACCCAACGGATTCTGTTCCAGGTTCATGCGGTTGTCCCACTTCAACTTCGTCGATACGTCATCCGCCCGCTTGCGCATCGCATCAGCCAAATCATGGGCTTTCGATGGATCCTCTCCGTCACCAACGGCTTTGTGATACTCAACTTCAAGATCCGTAAAGGGCATATCTTCGTCTAGCGGCAGGGCGTCCAGCGGAATACCGTTCGGCTGAGCATCCAGAACTGCTTCACGTCCCCTAAGTTTCATCTCATTGGCCAACTCATTCGCGCGATCGTTCATTGCATCTTCAAGGTTTTTTATCGCGCTATCATTTCGCCGAGAATTCTGCGCTTTAAGGGCCATCCGCTCCACCTCATTAGCGTGAAATTCCGGGTCCTCATCAAGAGGCAGGTACTTCAACGGTATGCCCTGGGGTTCTGGATCCAAAAACCCTCGTTCATTTTGTAACTTCTCTTGCGCCAGTTCCTCGGCACGAAGATTCAACGCTTCTTCCAGATCTCCAATAGCACCCTTGTTCCTCGACGGGTCACGCATAAGCTCAGCACGCTTCGCCTCCAGTTTTGCGAATTCCTCGTCAGTATCAAGTGGGAGATCTTCTATAGGTACACCCTTTGGCCTTGGATCTAGGTAATCCTTCCGCTCAGCCGCATTCATCGCCTTCGCCAATTGGTGTGCACGCTCGTTCATGAGCTCCTCAATATCTGCCAATTTCTGCGCATTTTTCTTGGGATCCTTCTTTAGCAGTCGACGCTCCTTTTCCAACGAATGGAATGCATTGTCCACGTCCAGGGGAAGGTCCTCCAACAGGCGGCCTTCTGGCTCAGGATCGAGAAAGTCGCGGTCCTTCTGAAGTTCCTCGGCAGCGATAGACCTGACAAGATTGTTAAGGTCATCCTCAAGGGCAGCGATGGCCGGATCACTCTTAGACCGGCTCTTCCTAAGCTCCCGAAGATCGGCCTCCTTTGCCAGGAACTCCGCATTTTCATCGAGAGGAAGCTCTGGAAGAGGAATACCAAGCGGCGCAGGGTCGAGGAACGCACGCTCGTCTTCCAGCACTTGAGCCGCAAGCTCCAAGGCTCTCTCGTTCATCGCATCTTCAAGATGACTGATTGCTGTTGCATTCTTGATAGGCTCCTGACACAACAAAAGCCTCTGTATCTCCATGTCTCGGAAGGGCCCATCGCTGTCGATCGGGACGTCAGCAATGGGAACACTGTTAGGCCTCGGGTCCAGGAATTTCGCACGCTCAGCTTCTTTCAGTTCAATCGCGAGCTCACGGGCACGGTCGTTGAGGTCGTCCTCCAAATCTCGAATTGCCTTCGCATTCCGTTCAGGGTTCTTTTTCAGCTGCGCACGCTTCGCCTCAAGCGCCTGGAAGGCGCCATCTGTGTCAAGCGGGAGAAGATGCAACGGTACACCTTCCGGCGCCGGATCCAGGTACCCACGATCATCCGCCAGCTGCTTCTTCGCCAGCTCCTCTGCGCGCGCATTCAGCGCTGCCTCAACGTCCGCAATAACAGCGGCATTGCGCCTCGGGTCGCGCTTCAACTGTTGGCGCTTTGCCTCAAGCTCGCGGAACTCCCCATCGGCATCAAGCGGGAGATCTTCAAAGGGGACGCCGTTCGGTGCAGGGTGAAGGTAGTCGGGCCGCTCTCTCGCGTTTAACGCTCGGGCAATCTCATGCGCCCTTTCGTTCATCTCATTCTCCAGCGCTCCGATTTTGTCAGGGTCACCCCCGTCACGCACCAATTGGCGCCGCTTCGTGTCCATCGACACGAACGCTTTGTCGTCATCCAGTGGCAGGTCCTTTACGAGCCGGCCCTCGGGTTCGGGGTCGAGGAATTTGCGATCCAGAGCCGCCATCTCGTGAGCAGCAGCGTCGACAATACGAGCAAGGTCTTCCTCTGCGGCTCTAATCGCAGCCGCATTTCTCCTTGGGTCCTTCTTCAACTCACGCAGCTCCGCCTCCCTACGCACAAACGTATCGTTGAAGTCCAAGCCAAGATCACTGAGAGGAACACCCAACGGCTCAGGGTCCAGGAACGCACGATCCTTCTGCAGCCTTGCCTGGGCCAGCTGACACGCACGCCTGTTCAAATCATCCTCAAGAGCCTTAATAGCATTCGCATTTCCGTGCGGATCTTCTTTCCTAAGACGCAGACGTTGCACCTCCTTCGTACGGAACTCTTCGTCTGTGTCCAGCGGCAGCTCAGCGATCGGAACACCCTCTGGTTGCGGGTCAAGGAACAGTTCACGCTCGGCGTCCTTGAGTTCCCTCGCAAGCTCGTGTGCGCGGATGTTAAGTCGGTCCTCGAGTTCCTCGATGGCATTGGCGTCTTTGCGTGGCTTGCGCTTCAGTGCTCGAAGCTCGTCTTCCATAGCGCTAAACGGCTCATCTTCGTTCAGCGGGAGCAATTCTAATGGGACGCCCTCTGGCGCTTGATCAAGGTAGGTCCGTTCCTTTGCGTGCATTTGCCTCGCCAACTCGTGTGCACGCTCATTCATTCTCTCCTCGAGGGCATTAATCTTGCTCGCATTGGCCGCAGCGTTCCGCAAAAGTGCCATGCGCTCTTTTGCCATTTCTGCGAATGCAGCATCTGCCATGAGAGGAATATCCGCAATAGGAATGCCCTCCGGTTCCGGATCAAGGAACGAGAAGTCCGGGTTCCTGCTCTCACCCGCAATAGCATCGGCCATCTTTAACAGTTCCACCTCAACGTTCTGCACCTTGGTTGCATTCCTCGGGTCCTTCTTCAGCACGTAGCGTCCCCGCTCAGTCGTAATGTACCGCGGCTCGGCGTCAAGAAGAGGGTTCAGCGCCTCAAGGTTGTGACCTGGGAGATACTTCGGCCTGTCCTTTCCGAGAAGCTGCTTCGCCAAAGCATGCGCGCGCTCATTCATCTGCGCTTCAAGCGCAGCAATCTCGTCCGCGTTGCCCTCGGGGTCATTGTGCAGTTCTTTCAATTCTGCAAGCATATCTTGCATCTCGGCATCCTCATCCAACGGGAGGTCTTCAAGCGGAACACCCTCCGGCTCCGCATCGAGAAACGCCAAATCGACCTCGCCCAGATCACCGGCACCTTCAGGGGGGTCCGTGATGCGCACGTGCGCAGGCTCCACACCGACAACCTCCACTCTGCACGGCACCGCGCCATTGCCACGCGGGCACGTGACGGAGAGGGCGTATCGGCCCGCCTCCAGAAGGTGGTGCACGATACCAATCTCTCTGTAGTTAGTCGCGTATGTGACGCCGTCAATACGCTTGTCATCGCCATTGTAGAGGTACATACCGAGGAAGTCTTCTGCCATGGCATCCCCGCCATTTGGAGACTTGAAGGGCTTTTCCTGACGCAGGAGGATGTGGATGTTAGTAGGGACGTCAACGAGGAAGTCCACACGATCCTTCTCTCGGCTACGCAGCTCGAGGTGCTCAATGGCGGGCAGGTGCCGGGCAACGTCCACGTTCAGTCGTACAAGTTTCATCTGCTTCAAATCCGCCGGCTTGTGGTACCAGTACGAAAGCAAGAATTTGCTTTTGTCACGGAACATGGCACTCGGGACAAGATAGCACAGAGACTTGGGCGGCACTGTCACAAGGTTTGCTGATTCACGGGAATTAAGGAAAAGACCCTTGTGCACAATTCGGTGGTTGTTGCAAGTCACCAAATATGTAGGCAGGGGGTTGCTCGACGTGGACTGAGAGAGAACTAACCCGCACTGTATGTAGTTCATCCCTTGTTGCGGCAACTGGTGCAGCATGTGACGCTGATCCGGTTGGCAAATCATTGCCATGATCTGCAATGGCTCGTCTGAAGTGTTCCTCACCACATACAGTGGGTTCTCACGCCACGTCACGAGGGTCGGATTGCCACCATTGGTACCATCTCCCCATTCGCTGTTGAAGTGCCAACTGGGCTCCGTCAGCCCTTTGATGTGGGCCTGCTGTACACTGACAAACGAATTAAGGAAAACCGGCACTGGCATGTAGATCACATTTTGCCGCTCCGGCGCCAAAATAGACCGCAACTCCGAAGTCCATGACGGGTCGCTTCGGTTCATGGGACCCTTGTAAACGGCCTCCAGAAACGGGTTGTAGATCATGACCAACAAGTCCGATAGGGACGGGTTCACCGTGTTATTCGTGGAAACAATTCCAAGAAGACCATACGTCTGGTCCCCCTGCAATCCAAGTGGTTCGGCTTCATCCACCTTTGTGAGGGCACCAAGCGCCGTTGTTTTGAGGCTCTCACTCAATTCAAACCAAAACTCCGGTTCATCAATGTCATACATAGCAGCCTTCGCGAGTTTCAAATCAGTTGGGATGCTCACCACTGGACGACCAGTGAAGTCATGGTACAACTCCTGCAATGTACACCCTTCGATGTTCTGGTACAATGTGTAGAACTTAGCGTAGGCCTTTTCTAGCAGAAGGGGCCACCAGTGACGCGTGGGCGAGCGGCAGAACAAGGTCTGACCCTCCGTCAGCGGGATGCGGTCATCGATCTCCACCTTTACCCACTGACCGTAACGATGAAATTGAAAGGTGTAGCGGCCGTCCTTCCGCACATTCTTCGACACAAACACGTTGTGAATCACATCGGGGTGATGATCCACAAGCGTTGCAAAGGCTGTGAGGCAGCAGCACTCAAAGTGCTCACCCTGCTCGAACTGATCCCGGCTAAGCACGTCAGGGAGGAGTGGCTGCGTCTTGCCCTCAGGGTACAGATCGCCAATGTGAATCCAGGGGTCGTTTGTGACGGACTTGTTGTCAACCAAAAATCGCTTGTCCTCGAACGGCGTCGTGCTGTCAGGCACCTCTGTTATCTCAGCCACAGGAATATTGATGGGCGTGTAGTCAATGGGGTTTACTTTAGATATGGCATCTTCTCCTTCGTCAATGATGTCCTCATCGTCGAACATGCCCGCATCCTCTGGTGCTTCGACAGCTCTGACCTTTGCCTCCTTCCCAGAGACAATTGTAATTCGCGCTGGAACGGTACCCTTGCCACGCGGGCAAGTGACCGAGAGAGCGTAGCGTCCACTTCGGGGGAGGTGGTACAAGATCCCAGTTTCCCTAAAATTAGTGGCGGCGTGTACGCCACTAATTTTCCTATCTGTATCGTCATACAGGTACATACCCATGTAGTCCTGGGCCATCGCGTCCCCTCCTGTTTTTGGGCTCACAAATGGCTTTAACTGATGCATCAGAATGTGAACATCCGTCGCACATTCAACGTAAAAGTCTACACGATCTTTGGTACGCATTTGCAGTTCAACCCGGGTTTCTGTTGGCTTCTCCCAGTCCATGTCAGGTAGTAAGAGCCGCTCAATGCGGAAGTTGCTGTAGTCAAGGTGCTTCATCCGATAAATTGCAAGGGTAAACTTTGATTCGGCCCCCTTTTCCATGCACGACGGAACGAGATAGCAAAGCGAATTAGGGGGCACTGTGATGGCATTTGCCACTTCACGAGAGTTGAGAAAAAGACTCTTGTGAATGGGCTTGTGGTTATTGCCTGTCACGAAGTACGTCGGGATGGGCCTTGAGTATGTGTACTGACTCAAAATCAGACCGCACTGCTTATACCTAAGTTCGTCGTCTTGCGGTGTCCAAAGGCGGCGCTGATCTTCCTGTTTGACAATTGCTATGAACTGAACAGGCTCCGTACCAGTGTTCCTAACGTAATACAGGGGATTCTTGCGCCAGGTCGCACTGGTAGGGTTTCCGCCAGCTGTCTCACCCTTCCACTCATCGTCAAAGTACATGGCATCTTTGATAACCGTGGAAATATGGCAGAGCTGCATGGAGTTGATGATCTTCATAAAGTTGCTTAGGGGAAGGAATATGGAACGTTCATCTTCTACGTTGTAGCGCACTCGCAGCTTTGGGGTCCACTGCGAGTCCTTGCTGTTCAAGGGACCTCTGTAGATGAATTCCTCATCCTCGAAGGGATTGTGCAAGTGAACAACAACGTCGTTCACGGACGATGTCCCAGTCAGCGAAAATATCTCGAGAACGCCGTACTGTTGCTCTCGCTGCAAGCCCATGTTCTC
>NW_008826388.1:0-5050 GCF_000691245.1 Trypanosoma grayi
CTCGGCGCCCTCGCGCGGCTCCTGACGTCGCAGGCCGACGATAACGCCGCGGGCGTGCACTATCGCTGCGAGGTGGCAATGTACGGTACCGTCGAGGCGGTCGGGGGCGCGCTCGCATGGCTTTCCGAGGCAGTCCTGCGCGAGGTGAGCGGTGGAGCCGCAGCGAACGACAGAAGCGGCCGAAACCGTCGCGGGACCACCATCTTCTTCCCCACGGCTACGCCAGAGCAGCAGGCGGCAGTTCTGGCGTTTCTCCCACCACTTCACAAGGCGTGGATGGTGCTGAGGAGCCTCAGCGGTTGCAAGAGGAACTTGCCAATGGTGTACGAGGCGCTGTATAAACCGGGCGACGGCAGCGGGTGGCGGGCCGCGGTGGATGCGGTGCTGCTGCTCGGCGTTGAGCTTGAGGGACTTGCCGCTATTGGGGCGAGGGAGGAGGCTCAGCTGCAGCAGGACATGTTGCTGCACGCAATGGAGTCATTCGCCGATCTCTCTGCTACGCGGAAGGATTTGGGTGAGCGAGGACTCGCGGAGGCGGAGGCTGTCGCCGCNGCCAGCTCGAGTGAGGGAGAGAAGAAAGGTGAGGGCGATGCTCCCGATACCACTGCCGCCGACGGTGGTGGGAATGACGGTGTGTCGGCAGTAATTCCCACTGAGGCGGCGCTAAATGTGGTGGAGTTACTGGCGGCAGGCACTGTGAGTAGCATTGCAGTATCGACCATTGTGCGGCTGCATACTTCACTCGGGGAGGTAACAGAGAAGAACAAGAATAATAATACTAGTAGCGGGGCCACGCGGGTCTATGATGGGGCTGAGTTCGATCTCCTTGCCAGGTGTATTGTGGTGCTGGCGAACCTGGCCGGACACGATGTGGCGGTGGCGTCGGCGAACACGCTGACCGCTCTTCACGCGCTGCTGCAGGACACGGCCGACATGCTTGCGGCGATGGAGACAAAGTACCGTGCAGCCCCACCGCAGGAGCTCTTCACCGCAGCTGCGGCGCCGCAGGACCAAGTGGTGCTGCTGCAGCAGTGTGCCCTCGCGGGACAAGTCTACGCCGTGCTCTGGGGTATCCTCCGCAC
This sequence comes from Trypanosoma grayi, assembly GCF_000691245.1. Lineage (NCBI taxonomy): Eukaryota > Euglenozoa > Kinetoplastea > Trypanosomatida > Trypanosomatidae > Trypanosoma > Trypanosoma grayi. The sequence goes on from NW_008826388.1 coordinate 1,083, forward strand.
GGCCGAGGGCACACGTGCGGCGCGGGAGCTGCGGGTGTGCGAGACCGTTGCGCGGCTGCAGGAGGTGGTGGAGGCGATGTACACACGCGCCTTCGCGGACCGCGTGGACGCAGGAGCGGTGGGTGGCGAAACCGCACAGGAGCCACAGCAACCGCAGGAGGATGCACCTGGTGCGACAAGGACAGATGCGGAGGAGATGCTGCGGCGGCTGATGCCGCTTGGGCAGAGGGTGCTGGAGTGCCTGCAGCGGGATGCCGCCGCCCCCGTCGCGTCGAAGACGTAGCGCACACCCGACGCAGCTGCGCGCCGCAAGATGTGACGGGCGCCACAGACATTTCCACACGTGACTGTGATGACGTCACTCTCGGGCTTGGGGCGTCTCTTTTCCATGCAAGAGCCGCAGAATGGAAAGGTGGGGCGGGAGAGAGCGAGAGAGGGGAGTGCACATGGACGGCGACGCTGCGCGCATTCATCTTCAGCACTCTTTGTATTTCGAATTACGCTTCCTCCTTTTTTTAGTATTATTATTATTATTATTATTATTATTATTATTTGTTCGTCTTTGATGCTCTTTTGATTTGGTTCGCCTCCCTTTCGGCACCTCTCTTTCTATTTCTCTCTCCCGAGTGCCGCGGCAGAGGGGCATTCCTTACACACACAGACAGACAGACAGAGACATACGGACCGACAGCCTCCCACGCCACCCAGTTGCCGGCGCGGAGGGACGGATTATATTGCATTCCCCCACGGGCGCTGACTGAAACACGCCGCGGAGGCCGTGCGGCTAAAGACATCAGCATCGAAAGCAGTGGTATTGGCGACCGAGCCATACTTGCTTTTCTGTTAAAGCGAAACAAAAAGGGGAGGGGGACTACTAAACCAAAAAAAAAAAGGAGGCGAGGGGGTGTCGTCATGCATCAACAGGTTCTGACCATGGGCTACAACAGCGGGAGTAGCATGGACAAAAACGATGCCAATGTCGCTCTCAAAGCAGAGGCCGGCGACAGCGGCGTTGACGGCTCGGCGCACCCAACGGCGATGCTGCTCTTCTCCATCGGCATGGTTTTCGGCCCCCACATTGGCTATGTGTTCCAGATCCAGGAGATGTACAGCACTAGAAACGTTGAGGGCTACTCGCCCCTAGTATCGGTGATTCTCTTGACAAGCAACAGCATCCGCATCCTTTATTACTTTGGTCACCACTTCGACCTGGCGCTACTGTTCCAGGCGATCTTCGCTGTCTTCGTGCACGCACTGCTGCTGATGCTGGTGATGCACATTGTGCAGGTCGAGCGCAGAACCGCGGAGGAGGTACCCGTCACTCCGCAGGAAGTCGGGCTGGACAACATCATCGATGTTGGCGACACTGGCGGCACTGCTGGGCGTTCGATGGTGGCGTGGCTTGATGAGCAGGCGTGCCGCTTCGAACAGGCGGTGCTGCGCATTCCCCCTGCGACGTTCCTGCGGCGCTACACCATCTGGGCACTGACGGTGATGGTGGTAGTGTTCTTCTACTACGCCAGCATTGGCGCGGTGTGGGCGGAGGCGCCGGAGGTAGTCGGCTACATTGCTCTCGGCATCGAGGCGCTGCTTGTGCTGCCGCAGATCCTGCGCAACCACCGCCGCCACTCCACGGAGGGACTGACGCTAGTGCTGGTGCTCACGTGGTTTATCGGTGACATCATCAAGGTCATATACTTCTTCGCCTACCACCAGCCGCTCCCCTTCATTCTATGCGGCTGCTTCCAGCTGAGCCTTGACCTGGTCGTCATTGCACAGGTAATCTATTACCGCTGCCGCCGCCGCCGCCTGCCAACAGTGGCGCCGACAACACTGACGGGGCCTGTCAGTGGCGAGCATGCGGACGATCAGCAGAACGGGAAGTAGGGACCATGCCATTGGCAAAAGCACATATATATATATATATATGCATATATATGCACGCGCGCCCACAAGAGACTCCGGTTCTTTACCTAGACGCTGCAGACGAAGTGCGGCGAGGCCAGGGAGCAGACAACTTGAGACAGCAGGCAGCTTCAGTCTGAACTGAGGGTTGCATCAAGATGAGAAGCAAAGAAGGCAAAAAAAAAGATGATGCAGGAAGGACATTGCTATATAAGCGTGCGTTATTGTGAATGAAGATGATAAGTTGATGCGTAGCAATAGGCGATCGTGATGCTGTCTCGTAGTGAAGCTGTCACTCGTTCGTTGCCATTAGCTTTATTATTTTGGCGTGGTAGTTGGGTGCGACTGCGATTTCATTCATGCATGAACGGACTTCTTCTCGCCCTTCTTCCCATTGCATTATTACTCACATTTGTTTGCACTGATAAACACATACACACGCCTATATATCGGCTCTGCTCATTCATTCTTCCTCATGTCTCTCTTGTTCTCTTTGTTCTTTTGGGTGCGCACTGCCCTGCTTGCAAAACTCTGTGGGACGCGCCATAGTTGAACCTTTCTTAGACACACACACTTTCTCTCTCACTCTCTATCCCTCGCCCTTGTGTCATTGAGTGTCTGGCAACTAGGACAAGAGAGGGGGGGGGCGGGTGGAAGAAGAACAGAGACCGACGACTCGCCTGGGCTGTGCGTGCCACTGCTGCAATGCAAGCTGGTAGCAATGACGACGCGGTGGCGGCGCTTCGCCGGCTCGAGGACGCTGCAGTCGAGATGCACACTGACTTCCGACGATTGCGACGGGCAATTGCGGTGCAGCAGCGCCATGCATCAGCTCTCCTGGCTCGGGACCCGGAGGCTGCTGCAGTGGGTGTTGCTGTTGGTGCCGTCACCGCACCACTTAGCCACTCGCATTTTCAGCTCGAGACACAACAGAGACGCGACTTGGCGGCGCGGCACCGACGCGTGGCGGCACTGCTGCAGCGGAAGGCGCTGTTGGGGGAGTTGTGGGAGCGGATAGTGGTTCGCGAATGGTACCGTCCAGCTGTAGTTGAGGGTTTCTTTGCCCACACCATGGCGAGCTTGGCGGCGCTTGAGCGTCGCCTTGACCGTGCGGCAGCGGCGCTGCGGCCAGGGCGGCGTGTACGCACTGCGGCTCCAGCAGCATTGACAACTCTCGGCGTAACAGAACAACTGCAGCAGCCATCACAATCACAACAACAACAACAACAGAATGCGGGAAACAGTACGTCAGCTGCTCCTGCTGCTGCTGCAGGAGTGGAGCAACTCTGGGTGAGGCGGAGGCGGCATCTTCGGACAGTCATCAGTCTGTCCATCAAGGTCGTTGGAGAGTATGTTGAGCAACGCGATAATATCAGTATCAGAAACGAAGCCAATGACGACGCAAGTGACGACATGTCCCTTTATTCCGTCTCCTTCACGGTGGAGGATTTGTCGGAGGTGATCCAGTACATTCTCACAAGTGCGGCAGCGCGACAGCAGTGCCTCGGCGCTGCATTCACCGCTGTTGCCCAGACGCCAGTGTTCCTTCAGGCGCTCCAGTCATCACCGCTGCTGCAGCGCCACGCCGATGCGTTGCGGCTGTGCAACTACCGCTCTGTTCGCCCACTGTGGTGCCGTCACGCGCACTACGCTCAGGCTGTACTGTCCTTGTTGCAGGAGAAATCCCGCACGACGAGCGACATGCTTGTGGAGCGGCGCCTGCAGCGGGAGCGTGACGAGGCGCGGTGGCACAGTCTGCGCGCGGCTGTTGTTGCGACGCTGCCGCTGCACCCGCACGACGGTGCCACTGCACGCCAGTCGGCGGATGACAACACTCCACAGACACGCGCCGATGCCATGTTCGATGCAAGCGAATGCCCGTTGTGGCTTGTGGTGAACGCGTTACGGCAGCAGCAGGCTGAGGAAGATAAGGTGGTGGATGCCGCTGGCAGTTGAAGATGGCATCATAAATCAGTGTGCCTCGCTGCTGACAGAGAGTATGTCCTTTTTTTTTTCTTGTTGTCTTTTTGCGCTAATCGCTATACTTTTAAATTATTATTATT
>NW_008826388.1:5153-8199 GCF_000691245.1 Trypanosoma grayi
AGGGGTTGTGGTGCCGGGATTCCCTTCCCGCGGCACGCATGTTCTGCTGTTTTGCTTCTCCACACTGACATAGTGATGATCAATGCCTGTGTGGTTTTTCTTTTGTGTGTGCGTGTGTGTGCGTTGTTATTTTTCCCCTTTGCTCGGCATTTGCATCTGAGCTGCACGAGTGGGAGGCGTAACACTGAGGGGAGAATTTGTATCGTATCAAAGTCAATTGATTTTTATTCCTTGTTTTTCTTCTTATTATGCGTTTTCCTCTATATATGCCTCGAGGCGTCTGTGCAGGCGTATACCGCAGAATATTATATATATATATATATATATATATATAATATAGCATAGTATTTCCATTATTACACGTGTTGCTCTAACGGCTCTTTAATCGAGCCGTGCGGCCATTGTAGTTTCAGTTGTTGCAGCAGCAGCAGCAGCATCGGTTCACGAATGGGCTGCACGCAGTCAAAGGGGGCCACCAAAGACCCGCGAAAACCCGCCGGCGCGGCGTACCGTCGCAACAGTCGGAACAGGGGTGATGTACCGGATCATGTGCCAGAGGGGAGCGACATTGAGCCCTTTGCTCCCAGCCCATCGCTTCGAAAGTGGTACGACACGCAGCTCGAGGAGGGGCGCAAATACTTCCGCACACCGTCACCTCCAGAGGTCAAGACACCCCCTCCCGGTGTCACCAAAAAGAAGAAGAAGCAGGCTGGTGCAAATTTGCCAACAAAGCAGAAGATGCTGACACTCTACCATGTGGCACCCCTGAAGCATGTGGTTGGGAAGGGACAGTACAGTCAGGTGATGCTGGCCGAGATGACGGTGCGCACAACAACCGCGGATGCATTAGTCAAGGATGCCATTGAGGTACAAAACAAAGGCAAGCTGGCCCGTGGCTCTCCATCTGAAACAGGGAAAGGTGGGCAGGAAGTAGTAGCGACGGGGCCCAAGTACCTCATTTCATGCAAGGAATACGAGTTGGTGGGGGAAAGCACTTCTTTTGTGTTCAACCGACTGCGGGACGAAGTACACCGCCTCGCACGCCTCTCGTTCAGCTCACGTTTGTTAAAGGTGCTACAGATGGAGAGCGTGTATGAGAATTCAAAGGAGGGCGGTGCCAATGTCCTCAGTGGGCCGGAGCATCTGGCAAAGGGCCGGAGTAATGTCCTGGCGGCTGCTTCTGGTGGCCGGCAGGCTACGCGGAAACTCAGTGGTCGTCTTGCAGGACAAGCGCCACACCAGCCACCCGACAAGGTGCGTATCTACATGGAGTACGCCAAGTATGGCACACTACAGAACGCGCTGCTCACGGAGATCCCTAAGAAGTTTGGTAAGACGTACATGCATGAGCTTACAGCAAGAGCATATCTCCGCGAGGTCCTTGTGGCATTAGCATTTCTCCACGAGAATAACACGGCCCACACAGATTTGTGCGCCAAGAATGTGTACATCATGAACAACATCGGTAGCGTGTACGCCACATGCTTCCCAGCATACATCGCCGACCTCCCTGCTGGGCGGTTCGCCAAGGTTCCGGCAGGATGGGTCCGTCGCGTGCTGGCACTCATGGACCCTGCGAGCATGCAGCCCCAGTATAACGTAGAGTTTGTAGGGTCGATTCTGAATGACAGTATCGTGTCACATCTTGGCTGGAACCCAAATGATGAGACGTCAAGGGCAAACGGCCCTGGTGACGCGGAGCCGATCACAGCAGAAAAAGCAGCACCAACACAACCGCCATCAGAGGGGAACAAGAAAGCCACCAATGCAAATGCCCCCGCGGAGGAGAACGAAGTGGATGATGAAGGGTGCCGTTGGGTGGATGACGAAGTCAAACTATACCTGCAGGGAAACGACTATACCGATGACGATACTCTGCCACTTCCCTCACCTGGCTCTAGTGTGGGCCCAACTAACGTTTTCAAGAGTCCTAACTCGGAAGGACTAACAATCGTGCACACTGGCTCCTTCTTTCGGTCACCACCAATGCAGACCTGGCTGCTGCCGCCGCACCCGTACAGTTCAGTGACATCAGCGGATTGTGGAGGTGCTGTGCAGAACAATAATAGCATTAGTAGGTCGGTAGGGGATCCAGTTGGAGACAGTTTAGGCCCTTCCAGTGGTGACCTTGCTCCGTCGGCTGGTGGACACGCTGAGCATGGCGAGGCCAGCCTAGCGGTACGCTCAGGAAGACGGCGCCCGCGCAAACCCCTGATTAAGTTGGGTCACTACGGCCTGATACGCTCCATCCTCGTCGGCGATGGGGAAGGCACGGCTCACAAGTTGGGCTGTGTGACGCATTTGGCCCCGGAGGTCATGCGACGCGCGCCCTTCACACCGGAGAGTGACATCTACGCCTTTGCCATGATGTTTATTGAATTGACAACTCCCAACGGCGACGTATTCGCGGACCTTCGCCCAAAGAACATGCCGTTGCCACACACACGAGAGGAGAAGACCGCATACGACTCACAGTGGCTGGTGAACATCAAACGATATCTCATGCAGCACGACAACGTGGTGCCGCTGCCGCCGCAGCTGTCGGACGAGTGCAAGGCGATGCTGCGGCAGTGCCTCAGGTATGACCCAACGAAACGACCAACGGCGGTGGAGCTGCTGCAAACGAAATACTTCTTGCTGGGCCACTGGGTCAACGTGGCGACGAAGGAAGAACGCATGGAGGCTCCGTGGCTCGACACGAACTACGAGGCGGCGGCGCAGGCCTCGGGGCTGCCGCGACTGCCGTCGGAAATTACTTTCTACCAAACGAGGGCGGTGCTGCGCTCGGCATTGGGGAAAAAAAACGGCGACGCGAAGCAGACGGCGGACCGCACGTGAGGCGCGGCGTCGCATATGCCTGGCGCCGGGTGGGCGGGGCGGGGGGTGCTGATGGAGCGCATGTTGCAGCGTCTGCGGTATGAGGAAGAGGAAGAAGAGAGAATGGTGAATGCCAGGGGCAACGAACCACCTACACTGGAATCTACAAGCAGCTAGAGGTTGTTTGGGGCCTTTTCTATTCCGCTTCATTTCGTTTCCCTTTTTTTTT
>NW_008826389.1:0-8186 GCF_000691245.1 Trypanosoma grayi
TCGGCTCCTGGGCCCGCGGGCGGCCGTGCGGAGCAGCGGCGCGAGGCAAGCAACAGCCCAGAAGAGAAAAAAACCACAAATGGACCAAAACGGAACGAGCGAATCGTACTCGCCTGTAATGTACGGGACCTTGCAGTTCATCCCAAAAATTGATATGATAAGATTGATGGGAAGGCAAGCCGCCGCGACCTGATTCAGGAGAGCCATTTTAAAGTCTAGACCCGCCGATGCCTGCCCCATCCGCGTCGACACGCCCGTCACAAAGTTCAAGTTCGCCTGATTGAGCATGTCACGTGCGTCGTCGAGCCGTTCCGATACCTGCCTAACCTTCTCAAGCGTTTCCTTGTAAGCGAGCACGGTTTTCGACTCCCTAGCTATGAATGATGTTCGCATCGTCGGTGCAATGAGCTCTTGGAGTAACTTCTCCTTCAAATAAAGTCCAGTGCGAAAGTTCGATATACGGCGACGGAGAAGCGCTACTCGGCGAAGAAGATCGGCCTGATCCTGCCGTCCCGGAGCAATCAGGAGCACCATCTCATCAATGTCACCAACCTCGCTAAGAAGCGAGGTGGGGTCCGGAAGAAATGCTTCACAGGCAAAACAAACCAGCGTACAAAGGATAGCGGGGCTTGCCATGTTTTGGAGCANCGAATCCGAGGCAGCAGCTGTGTCTACCAATTTCTCGTCCATGGAGGGATCCTCGGCATCACTCGCGGCACGACCGCCCTCTACTTCCACGTGGCGAAGAAGTTCAGCGAGCCCAACAAAAGGGGCAGCGTGGAGAGTCACCAGCACCTGGTCTTCGCACGCAAAGGAGCAAAGGATGGCGTCCAATTCCATTTCGTCCCCCGCCGCGGAAGGTGCAGACAATGTGCGGCCACGGCTGCTAGCGCAAGCAAGAGTGCCTACAAGACACCCTCCCTTCGCACACTGCAGCTCCACCACGTCGTACGCGTCGGGAGCAAGCACGGCTTCCATCTGGCTTGGGTGGGCCTTGGGAAAGAGGAATTGGAGAACAGGCTTGGCCTGTTCCCCAGAACAGCCCTGGAGGTCTACCCACATGCACGCTCCCTCGGGGAGCGACTCCTTGCACAGATTGTTTGTCCGCACGTACGCCACTACCTCGTCGGGGTGCGAAAGGGCGACAGTGGTAGCAGGAACACCAGGTGCCTTGTAGAATATTAGACAGCGCTGCCTCGCCTGCACCACTCCCATAGCGGCCGCACCCGTCGGCTCAGCGTCCACCGCGAGAACAGGAACGCCTTTCCCCTCACGCATATTTTAGGTGTGATTTCTTTTTTTCGTTGTGCCTGTGTGGTGTTCTCTTCGTTTTTTTTAACGAGAGTCTCCTGGATTCACCCTGAAGAAATAGGACTCTTCGTTACTGCACTCTGGCGAAGAAAGGCTTCGTGGTGAACCTTTCTTGCTGTAGTGTTTTTTTTTCTTAATTTTGAAAGTACGACCAAACCCAAAACAAAAGGAACACGACGGGATTAATAGTGTTTATAATTTTCTTTTTCTTCTTAAATTGTTCCCCGATTGGCAAGCGTTCTTACTCTTTTGTGTTGGGTTGCACGAGTGCTTAGCTTCGAGATGAGTTTTGCTACGCCAGAGGGGCGTCGCAACTAAGAGACAAGTGGGGGATGCGAACACAAACACAAGAATAAAAGGAAGCGTGAAGAAGCCGCAGCGCGGAGGAGCAGAGGTGAGTGCATACAGCCACCGAACCCACATTCCGCCGCACACACAAGAAACAGCAAGGGAAAAACAGCCCAAGCCGCCGGTGCGGGGAGAAGGAAAGAGAAGAAGCCAAAAACACGTAAGCCGAGCCAAAGCGGCACTCGTTGCTGACGTGACTGGTTTGCATTTGTTTGCTGGATGTGTTTTGTGTAATTTCTTTTGTTGGGGGGACTATGCACTCTTTCGAGCCTCGCAAGTGCGAATTCTCGAAGAACTGGCTCGCCCAATAGATATGTATCCTCTCTTCTTACTCGTCTGGTGCGGCGTGCGGCATTTTAAATACACCCCACCCCCACCCCCTTCACGATAGGGGCACCAGTTCGAAAACACATCTTCAGCAGGAGAACAATAAATTAAAAAGAAATTCACTTTTCGCCAAACGGCAGCCATTCAGGAACACACACACACACACACACATACGTTGTATGCTTGGCGGCGGCATACGCTGCGGCCACCGCCACTGCCCACACACACAAAGAGGCCCCAGTCAATGTGATCAAGGCCCCCTTCGCACCCAAAGAAGCCGCCTGCCCACATGATGCGGCTGCCTCATTCAGATTATTACGCCTCTTCTCGTTGAAAAAAGTACGTGTGAATTGGCACGACGAAGCATACCGCCATCCACACCAAGATGAGCCCTACGATACCCCAGAAGGCATTCAAGTTGTCATACTCATCGGCCTGCCACGGCACCCTGCAATTCATTCCAAACATAGAAGCAAGAAGATTCGCCGGGAGGCAAACCGTCGCAATTTGGCTCAGGAAAGTCATCATCCAATCCAGCCTGGCGGAAGACTGCGACATACGCATGGACACAGCGTTCATAAAGTTTAGGTTCGCATGATTCAGCGTGTCACGCGCAATCTCCAGACGATCCAGCACCTGCGAAAGCTTTCCATGCGTCTCGCGGTACGCGCACACCACGCACGGGTCACGCGACACAAAGGTGGTGCGCATCGTGGGCCCCACCAACTCATGCAGCAACTTCTCCTTTATGTACAGCTGGCGATTCGACGCCGCAATACGGCGACGCAGCACCGAGACACGACGCAGGAGGTCAGTCTGATCGCGCCTCCCAGGCTCCACCAGCATCACCATCTCATCGATGCAGTCAATCTCGCTGATCAGCGCGGTCGGGTCGGGGAGGTACGCCTCGCAGGTGAAGCACACCAGCGCACACAGCACAGCGGCGCCCATCACGGCAACACTATCCGTACTCCCCGACTCCCGGTGTGTTGTTGATGGCTCAGGGCCGGTGCGGCTGAACTCCGCCTCCACGTGATACTGCAGCTCGGCAAGGCCAACAAAGGGTGCCACGTGCATTGTTACAAGAAACCGCTCGTTGCACACAAAGGAGCAGAACACGGCGTCCCCTTCCCCATCCGCATCTAGCACACAGCCGCGCATGTCACGCGCACACGCAAGACATCCAACAATGTACTCACCCTTCACAGGCTGCAGCTCCACCGCGTCGTACGTCTCGGGATCGAGTACCACCTCGAGTTGGCCCGGCTGCATGTCGGGGAACAGCAACTGCAGGATTTTTCTCCGCTGCTCCACAGTGTGGCCCTGCAGGTCAACCCACATACATCCCCGGCTGTGGCCCCCCGCCATTTTGCGCACAAACGTCGCCGCCTCATCTGGCGAGCGAAACCTCTGCGTGCTCACGGCTGACTCCGGCGACTGGTGCACAACAACACAGCGCCGCATTCTTGGCTCCGCGGCATCTGCGCAGGCGGCACCACTCACCGCCTCGCCTCCCGCACGCGCTGTTTCACGGCCGCAGGCTCGCCCTGCAAGCATTGGCTGCACCTATGTATGCCTTCGCTCTTACGGTGAGAGGCAACAAAAACAGGCATGAGGAAGAAAAACAGGAAGCAAGCAAACATCGTGTCTTTCGTCCTTTTCCTCCCCCGTATTGAATCCATAATGCGCCCCTCTTCACGGATTACCCACACTGGGGTAACAACCAAAAAGCCATATTTGAGGGATAGTAATTCATTGCACGAGCCCCTGCCTTGATATACAAGACATAAATAAATAAATATATGATTCCAATTTTAGCGATATATCCGTGCCCGCTTGGCAGATAAGCCCATTCAGAAAGCCCCTCGCACGAAGAACAGCAAAACTTAGGGGAAAAAATAACACACTATTCTTTATCGGGGATTTTGTATTCCGTACAGGGTACTACCCCATTTCTCGGCCCTGCAAGGCCGTGTTTTATGTCCATATGTCTTGCAGGGTCGATCCTTTCTCTTCTCCCTTGGCTCATCTTGCGCGTGCGTCATCCTTGTCACCCTTTTACCGCCCTGCCAATGCTCACACCCCGCACGTTTTTTTTTAGTCTTCTTGTGTCTTGTTCTCCCATCACATCACGTCACATGGATCCCTTTCTGCTGGAGCAAGGCAACGTACAAAGGCATACCAGCAGCCCCGAGGCCCATATGATCCCAATACGGACCCCAGAAGGCATTCAAGTTGTCATACTCATCGGCCTGCCACGGCACCCTGCAATTCATTCCAAACATAGAAGCAAGAAGATTCACCGGAAGGCAAACCGTCGCAATTTGGCTCAGGAAAGTCATCATCCAATCCAGCCTGGCGGAAGACTGCGACATACGCATGGACACAGCGTTCATAAAGTTTAGGTTCGCATGATTCAGCGTGTCACGCGCAATCTCCAGACGATCCAGCACCTGCGAAAGCTTTCCATGCGTCTCGCGGTACGCGCACACCACGACGCACGGGTCACGCGACACAAAGGTGTGTCGAGGAACAGCAACTGCAGGGTTTTTCTCCGCCGCTCCACAGTGTGGTTCTCCGCCTTTTTGGCGCACAACAACGCAGCGCTGCGTCCTTGGCGATCGCGTAGGCACGCCCCGTTTCATCTGACGTCATTGTGGTGCTGCGCTTGTTGTTTAAAGCTGTGGCTTTGTTTGTTGCCGGCATCTCGGCAGTGCGGAATAGTTGAGTCGCGTTTTGTTGTTTTTTTTTTGGGGGGGAGGGTGCTTTTGGTTTTTATTGCTGCAGTGAGTGCGATGTGCAATCATCTCGCCTCTCCCTTCTTTCCGAGTACATTGCTGTTGTTGCGGATGCCGAATTACTCATTTCTGTGGCTGCGGCATAGATGGGCCAGGGACAAAGCAACTAAGCGCGTCTTTGGCAGTTCAGTCGAAGTGTTAAGAGCAGGTGGAAAGACGTGCATGACTGGCAAGTGCGGCCGTGTGAAACACAGAGGAAAGTCCGCCTTCGCTGGGGGGCGACAGAAAACACAAGCGTGAAGCCCACCAACACGCAGAGACAAGTGAGAGAGTGACGTCAAGAAAGAAAGAAATGGATAGAGGGATGGAAGGTGTGTGTGAGAGAGAGAAAGAGGCACAGCCGCAACGAGGGAAACAAGTAGATGGCGCTGGTGGCGACTAGGAGGCAGAAGCTGGAGGTGTGCGCGCTTCTCTGAGTGCACCCACCCTCCTCATTACCACCACTTCCCCCACCACACCACACCGCTGCTGCAGCACAGCACGGCCTCCTCACACTCCTTCCTTCGTGTTACCGCTCCCTTCTCACTCTCTCTGTCTCCCTCGCCCTCTCTCCAAGAGGGAATAAAAGCGCCTCACTTCAGACGACTGAAGAAACACAGCACCACCCACTCAGGGGAAAGGAAAGGGGACACCCGCTACTTGGACCCGTATGTGTTGCTCCACTCCACCAGCGCCGTCAGTTGCTTGGGGCAGCAGCTGGGGTGGCGTGCCTTCACGCAGGCCTCCACATCCTCCAAAGTGAGGGGCCGCAGCAGGTCGTGGTGGTACGCCTCCGCGGTCAAGTCTTCTCCGCTCCGAAGCTTCTCTGCGAGGAGCTCGCGAACAGGAATCATCGCCGCCTCCTCGCATAGCTGCCGCAGATCGTGTCCACTGTACCCCTCCGTGATGGCAACAATGCGCTGCCATGCATCGGGGGTGAAGTTGTTGGGCGTCTCCTCCGTGTTGAGCAAAGAGCGGAGTATCTGCTCCCGCGCGGGAGCGTCAGGCAGCGGCACCAGCACACGCTTCGGGAAGCGGCGAATGATCGCCTCATCAAGATCAAAAGGTCGATTTGTTGCGCCCATGACTAAGACGCGTGCCTCGTGTGTGTCATTGCCGGCGCCGTCCATCTGCACGAGGAACTCCGTCTTGATGCGACGCGAACCCTCGCCCTCGTGCTGACTGCCGCGCGCCTGTAGCAACGCGTCAATCTCGTCCACGAAGATTGTGCTGGGCGCGAGGGCACGCGCAACAGCAAATAGCGCCCGCACCATCTTCTCGCTTTCCCCAACCCACTTGCTGGTGATGGCGGCGGCGGAGATGCTGAAGAAGGTTGTGTTGCACTCCTTTGCCACGGCGTTGGCAAGCAGGGTCTTGCCGTTGCCAGGGGGACCAAATAGCAGAAGACCCGTGCACGGCCGTCTCAGACCCGTGAAGAGCTGTGGGCACTTCGCGGGGAGAATGATTGCCTCTTGGAGAATGCGCTTGCATACCTCGAGGCCGGCAATGCCGTTAAAGCTCACGGGACACGCACGGTCCACCACCTGCTGTAGTACGGTCACGCACGTCTCCTCGGGAATACCCTTGCAGTACGCACTCTTGCGCACACGCAGTAGAAGCGAATCAGAGCCAGTTGTGCGTGAAGAAGAAGCAACAGCACCACCACCACCACCACCACCACCACCACCAGCATTGGCAGACGACGACGAAGAGAGCTTCGCAAAACGCGAGCCCGGTGTGGTTGTCGCTCGACCAGCAGGCGCCGCCGTAGTCGACGTTGTATTAGTCGTCGAGGTGGAGGGCCGCGCGCTGGCGGACTCATGTGGGCGAGGTGGGAGCGGCGGCGGGGTGCCGAATGTCCCATCGCCTGCGAGGAGACCGCTTCCCGGCCGCCGAGCCGTTGCGTCACTGCGAGACTTCTTCAGCGGCCGCGGGTCACGGCGCTCTACCCGCGCGGCGGGCCCAGTTGTTGTGCACGTGGCCCCGTCCACGGGACCGGACTGCTGTCGGTGTTGTTTCTGTTCCTTTCCCTTCATGTTGGCCTTCCCTGCGTCCTTTACGCCGCCGCTGCCACTACTACTGCGGATCTGCGAGGGCACCGTGGGGCGACGCTGTGGGCCGCCCTTTGCGAAATCAAAGGTCATCTCAACGCCGTTCTTATTCTGCTTCGTGATGTCTGGCACCAAGGCAGTCTCTGCGCCGGTCTTCCCCTGCGGACAAATTCGGTTCGTTGACGACCGCAAGGAAAGAGACGGTGTCGCCGCAGCGGCGATGCCCTTGGCGTGAGGGTCCACACGGCCACCTCTGCTGCTAGTGATGCTCTTACTGTTGTGGTTGTTGCCATTGTTGCCGTTGCTGTCCTTGGGTCCATCAGAGAAGTATGTGTCCCACTCCGGCTTGGGCCGCTGGCGAAATGCCGCCCGCATCGGGTTCACAGTGTTGCCCTTCGACTCGGTTATTGCCGCACCTCCTGTCGCTTTGTGCGGCGGAGTGTCGTCGTCGAGCAACAGTGCCCGATGTGCCAATCGTGCCTGTAGTCGGGTGCCAAGAACAGCAACAGTCGCACCACCACCCTCTGTAGCAGCAGCAGCAGCAGCAGAAGCACTACATTTGGACGACAGCGGCCTTGGTTGCCGTGTAAGCAGCACCGCATTATCGGATTCATCCACCTCATTTCCCTGCGGATCCAACGTGACGCGCGAACGCTTCAAGAACTCTTCGGGAACTTCGTACGAGCGACGTCCACGCGCTGCTGATGCGGCGCCCAATAAGTTCATTACCTGCACATCCTCCAGACTGACGCGGCTCAGTGGTGGCTTCCCCTGAGTGCTCCACTCCTCTAGCATTTCAAGCAGCAACAGGCGGCCACCACCACCACCAGCAGTAGCAGTGGCATCAGGTGCTGTTGCGGCTTTCTTTCCGCAGCGGTAGTACTCTTCGACCTTGCGCCTTCCCGCACCCTTTAATACGACGAGGAAATCCGCCTCCTGCTCCTTTGTAGTCAGCACGCCGCCGATGGATGCAATCAAGTCGCGTGCACGCTTCAGGTCATTTCCCCGGCCAGTGAGTGCAAAGAGGGGTGCGGTAGTCATTCGTTTCTGTTATGTGTATATATATTTGGGTGTGTGTGTGTGTGTGTGTGTCTATGAGTGGGGACTCTCGTTGTGTCTGCCGCCTGCTCTGGGCCACCAATCTAGTCTAGTGTGATTTATTCCTTGGCGCTGTGCAAGCGTGACAGAGAAGTGGAAGCACCATTGACAAAAGGAAGGGGAAAAGCCAACTGGAGAATGAGAGGGAGGAGCAGAAGCAGCAGCAGCAGCAGCAACAGCAGCGCCCCCCACATAAAGCACCAAGGGCCCAAGAGTGGCACACAGACCCATATAGATATATATATATGAAGAGAGATAGAAATATGTATATATC
>NW_008826390.1:0-8158 GCF_000691245.1 Trypanosoma grayi
CGCTGAGAGCAGCAGTGCTGAGGCTAGCAGTGCCTCTGAGGAGGTTGCTGAGAGCAGCAGTGCTGAGGCTAGCAGCTCGTCTGAGAAGCCCGCTGAGAGCAGCAGTGCTGAGGCTAGCAGTGCCTCTGAGGAGGTTGCTGAAAGCAACAGTGCTGAGGCTAGCAGCTCCTCTGACGGGGTCGCTGAGGTGAACAGTGCTGATACTGCCACTGGCTCTGCGAAGCCCGCTGAGAGCAGCAGTGCTGAAGCTAGCAGCTCGTCTGAGAAGACCGCTGAGAGCAGCAGTGCCGAGGCTAGCAGTGCTTCGGAAGAGGTCGCTGAGAGCAGCAGTGCCGAGGCTAGCAGTGCTTCTGAGGAGGTCGCTGAGAGCAGCAGTGCCGAGGCTAGCAGTGCTGAGAAAAACAGTGCTGAGGCTAGCAGTGCCTCTGACGGGGTCGCTGAGGTGAACAGTGCTGATACTGCCACTGGCTCTGCGAAGCCCGCTGAGAGCAGCAGTGCTGAAACTAGCAGTGCTTCGGAGGAGGTTGCTGAGAGCAGCAGTGCCGAGGCTAGCAGTGCCTCTGAGGAGGTTGCTGAGAGCAGCAGTGCCTCTGAGGAGGTTGCTGAGAGCAGCAGTGCCGAGGCTAGCAGTGCTTCGGAAGAGGTCGCTGAGAGCAGCAGTGCCGAGGCTAGCAGTGCNGAGAAGCCCGCTGAGAGCAGCAGTGCTGAGGCTAGCAGCTCGTCTGAGAAGCCCGCTGAGAGCAGCAGTGCTGAGAGCAGCAGTGCCGAGGCTAGCAGTGCCTCTGAGGAGGCCGCTGAGAGCAGCAGTGCCGAGGCTAGCAGTGCTTCGGAAGAGGTCGCTGAGAGCAGCAGTGCCGAGGCTAGCAGTGCCTCTGAGGAGGTTGCTGAGAGCAGCAGTGCCGAGGCTAGCAGTGCTTCGGAAGAGGTTGCTGAGAGCAGCAGTGCCGAGGCTAGCAGTGCCTCTGAGGAGGTTGCTGAGAGCAGCAGTGCCGAGGCTAGCAGTGCCTCTGAGGAGGTTGCTGAGAGCAGCAGTGCCGAGGCTAGCAGTGCTTCGGAAGAGGTCGCTGAGAGCAGCAGTGCCGAGGCTAGCAGTGCCTCTGAGGAGGCCGCTGAGAGCAGCAGTGCTGAAACTAGCAGTGCTTCGGAGGAGGTTGCTGAGAGCAGCAGTGCNTCGTCTGAGAAGGCCGCTGAGAGCAGCAGTGCTGAGGCTAGCAGTTCGTCTGAGAAGGCCGCTGAGAGCAGCAGTGCTGAGGCTAGCAGCTCGTCTGAGAAGCCCGCTGAGAGCAGCAGTGCTGAGGCTAGCAGTGCCTCTGAGGAGGTTGCTGAGAGCAGCAGTGCCGAGGCTAGCAGTGCCTCTGAGGAGGTCGCTGAGAGCAGCAGTGCCGAGGCTAGCAGTGCCTCTGAGGAGGTCGCTGAGAGCAGCAGTGCCGAGGCTAGCAGTGCCTCTGAGGAGGTTGCTGAGAGCAGCAGTGCCGAGGCTAGCAGTGCCTCTGAGGAGGTCGCTGAGAGCAGCAGTGCCGAGGCTAGCAGTGCCTCTGAGGAGGTTGCTGAGAGCAGCAGTGCCGAGGCTAGCAGCTCGTCTGAGAAGCCCGCTGAGAGCAGCAGTGCTGAGGCTAGCAGCTCGTCTGAGAAGCCCGCTGAGAGCAGCAGTGCTGAGGCTAGCAGTGCCTCTGACGGGGTCGCTGAGGTGAACAGTGCTGATACTGCCACTGGCTCTGCGAAGCCCGCTGAGAGCAGCAGTGCTGAGGCTAGCAGCTCGTCTGAGAAGCCCGCTGAGAGCAGCAGTGCTGAGGCTAGCAGCTCGTCTGAGAAGGCCGCTGAGAGCAGCAGTGCTGAGGCTAGCAGCTCGTCTGAGAAGCCCGCTGAGAGCAGCAGTGCTGAGGCTAGCAGCTCGTCTGAGAAGCCCGCTGAGAGCAGCAGTGTTGAGTCTAGCAGCTCGTCTGAGAAGCCCGCTGAGAGCAGCAGTGCTGAGGCTAGCAGCTCGTCTGAGAAGCCCGCTGAGAGCAGCAGCGCCGAGGCTAGCAGCTCGTCTGAGAAGCCCGCTGAGAGCAGCAGTGCCGAGGCTAGCAGCTCGTCTGAGAAGCCCGCTGAGAGCAGCAGTGCTGAGGCTAGCAGNGAGGCTAGCAGTGCCTCTGAGGAGGTTGCTGAGAGCAGCAGTGCTGAAACTAGCAGTGCTTCGGAGGAGGTTGCTGAGAGCAGCAGTGCTGAGGCTAGCAGCTCGTCTGAGAAGGCCGCTGAGAGCAGCAGTGCTGAGGCTAGCAGCTCGTCTGAGAAGGCCGCTGAGAGCAGCAGTGCCGAGGCTAGCAGTGCCTCTGAGGAGGTTGCTGAGAGCAGCGCCGCCGGCTCCGGTGGTGTGGGCCTCTGCACATGGTTGTCGCCTGGTGTGTCAAGGGTCACTACTTTGATGAGTGGTGTCAAGGAGGGATTTGAGATTGTTGTTGCGAATGATGGTGTGTTTTTTGTTAATGGAAGTGGAGGTGGGAAAGCACCTTCTGGTGGTGTTCCTGTTAATTTAACTATGGAGTGCGAGGAGCGCAAATTGGGTTCCATGGCTCGCTTAGGTTGTGTACAGTTCCAGTCCGCTATTAAGAGGAGTTTGAGCGCTTGGCGCTTGCCTAATGAGTCATTATATATTGCTCTGAGTCCAGTTTCTGGGTATCATATCGAGTATAATGAGACCATTGTGGTTTCCGTCGCTGGCGAGGATCTTCCGGCTTGTGCCTTCCCCAAGCCGGTTGCTGATAATATGAAGGAGTATCCACTGGCGGCGGGTGGTGAAAATGCATCGAGGACAATTTCTTCCTTTGTTCTGCGCCTTAATGTGCTGCCCGAAGATGCGGGGAGTGTGGCGACTGTTGCCGGTGAGGCCGGTAACGTGGTGGGAATGATCTCTATTCTCGGTGCACCATTTGGTGTGTTGGGAATTAACTACGTGGCGGCGCTTAACATGATGCCGTGCACTCCGGACGCAACGCGACGAATTTTGTCAAGCTTCCGCAGTCTCTCGCTGACAACTATTGAGGACTCGTTCTTTGGCGTGCTTGTGGGTAACCTCATCCTTGGCGTCGCGGTTCTGCTGATGCACACGCTGGTGATGGTAGTGGCGAAGGTGACGAGGCGGGATAATTGGGGAGATGCGGCGGCGCGCTGCTGGTACCCCGGCTTCTCGCTGTTGGTGCTTGTCAACCTCTACGTGGGAACCAGCTTTGCATCGATGCAGGGCTTCTCCTCTAATGATGGCTCGATGCTGGCGCTTAGCGTTGTCATGTTTGTCGTGTTCGGCGCCGGTCTTGCGGCCGTGCTTTTTGTGGCGATGCTGAAGACAGAAGCGTTTTTCTACACAGCTGCTGTGGTGGCACTTCCGGACGAACGCAAGACAGTGTTGAGCCGCATCGCCAACTGCTGGCTGCTGCGCATGCGTGGTGTTTGGCTGCCGAATGAGGTGGCGGGCCGCTACTTCCTTGTACTGATAAACTTACGCCGCAGTCGCATTGTGTGGGTGACGCTGTGGATGTGGGCACCCACAGTGGTCGCCGTCTTTGCCGCGTTGCCGGTGGTGTCGGCGGCCGGCTGCGTGGCGTCCGACTTCGTGCTTCTCGTCTGCCACGTCTTCTTTTTCGTCATGGTGGCGGCGTTCCGCCCGCTTATCTCACCGCTGGACAACGGCTATCTGATGGTCGTCATGGCGATCAGCGTGTGGATCATCGCCGGCAACATCGCCCTCCTCGTGAAGCCCGACAACTACCGCGCGGAAACGGCGGTGTTCTCCGCCGCGATTGTGGCCATCATTGCCTTCTTTGCCTTCCTCGCGCTCAAGCTGCTGCAGCTGACCGACTCCAAGGCGCGGGCGCGGGTGACGCACTCACTCTTTGGCTCCTTTGCCAACGAGCCGGTATCGCAGCGCGACATTGTTGTGTAACGCACACACGCACTTCTTCTTCCCTTTTAATTGTTTTATATTCCGTTACCAAATTGCCTGCACGTGTGTGCGTTCTCTTCTCTCAGTTGGTTAAACCGTCCAATCGTTCTTTTTTTTGTTTTTGTGCGCCTTCTGCCGCCCCACCCCTCCTGCTGGTGGGCGCGGTTCCTGCTGCATCAACGGCGTCATTCCCACGTCTGCCGTGACGCGTGGGCTTCCGCGGGCGGCCGCAGCCAAGCCACCAGAGTTTAGAGCCATCCGTCTATATATCTCACTGGCGCTGTGACTGTTTCTATCCCTCCGTACTAATTTTGTTTGTCGTTTTGACCTCCTTTACCTATTGTTTGTTTTACTATGATGGTTTACCTGATGCCTTTGACGCTTCGTGGTGGTTTTTACGTCGTGCCTCTGCTCTACAACAAGAGAAATAACAACGAAAAACGAAACACAGTTGTTTTATTTCGCGACGGAAGCCACAGTGAAGGGCAGGTTCTCTCTAACCACACAAACACAACAATAAACGGCACGCGTTGCTGCTGCTCCCGGTGGTGGGATGCATGTCTCTCTTTCTCTGCATGTGTATGCCCAATGACATGCCAACACACAAACTTTCTTTTTTTTCTCTTCTGCCCGCTCTTCTTGGTTCATTCTTAGGGCTCCTTGCCACAGCAGCAGTAGCAATAGACGGCGCCACGTCAAGGGAAATGTAGCGGTACAGCAAGCGGACTCATTGCACACACACCCACACCCATTAGACACACATAGGGGGAGAATGTTTGAACCCATTGGTGCATGCGTGCAGGGGGAGGGAGAGAAGGAGAGAGAAAGGTTCCTGTCAACACCGGGTTTGTGCAGTGGCGCAGCGACGACAGAAATGTTCCATCTGTAGCACAGTGCGATAGCTGGCACCGCCAATGAATGCTTCCGCCATGTGTGTGCCCGTACGCCCACACAGATGCGCACGCAGGAAGACAACGGGCTGCGGTCAGCATCACTGCGGTGGCTGGGTAGGACGCCTTAATGGGGGGCGGATGGGGAAGTGAAGGGCTCTCTGTCCGGTTCACTGTCGCCCCTCGACGAGTGTGTGGTGAGGGCTCTATAAATCTGTGTGCACGCGTTGTCGCTGGCGTGTGCCTGCTTGTGCGTGCCCCCCCTTCTCTGTGCGTGCGGGACTCCCCCCCCTTTGTGTCTCCCTTCACACTTCTTCGCGCACTGCTGCCGCCGCGGCGCCATGCTGTGTGCGTAGTGCTGCTGCCATTACTGCTGCTGGTGGTAGGGTTCGTGGCAGCGGTGTGGGCATGGGGCCCACCACACGACTTTGCCCCCTCCCCGCCTGTTATTCTTTCATTCTTTTCTCCTCCTCCTCCTCTTGCGGCTCGGTGTGGCAGCGTGTTCTCTTGCGGCACGCACATTGCACGGAAGAGAGAAGGGGTGCGTGGGTGCGAGAGGCAGGGAGAGAGATTGAGAGAGAGTGGCTGTGCCACAACATAGCACCACACCCACGCTTACGAACCCACACTTGCAATATACATATACGCAACCTAAAGGAAAGGGACGAGGAACACACACACACAAACGAAAAAGAAGAAGCAAACCAGCAACAAAGGGAAGTGAGACCAAAAACAACAACAACACAAACAATAACAACAAGTCAGTAGGGGCGAAAGGGAAGAGGTAGCGTTCACCCATCATATACGGAGAGAGAGAGAGAGAGAGATTCTGCGTGTGTGGGTGTGGGTGTGTGCGTATCTGTAAAGTACTTCCTTCACTCTGTGTCCATCTGCCTACTTGCCTGCCTGCCTGCCTGCTGCGTCGGGGTGTATATCTCTTCAGCGGCACCCGCAGCAGTCAGGGAGAGGGATCGAGTGCGAGCAGACAGGACACTGAGAGGCGCGCGGCGGGCCGCGTGCACGACACCGACGCGAGAGCTCCGCGGAGGGAATGGGCGAGATGCTGAAGGTTGCCCCAAGCGAGCTGCAATTTGGCGCTGTGGCGGTGAACGATGTGCCGGTGTACTACCGCTTCCGCGTCGTGAACATGGACCCCGTGGCGTCGCTGTCGGTGCAGCTGGCCGCTACCACTGCGCCGGGGGCCATGCGCTTCCAGCTCTGGGACGAGACGCTGCTCCTCGACGACGACGGCGACGGCGACGACAACAACAAGCGGCAGGACGACAGCGCCGCGCAGGACGAGGCGGCATCGAGTAGAGTGCCCCACACAGGGCGGTTGTCTCTCTTCTACAACGCCGTGTTTGAGAGCGTCAACACCATTGATCGGCTGCTCTTGCAGCCCCTTGAGGCGAAGGACGTCGTGGCGATCTTTTTCGCTGACCCGGTGCTGTTTTCCAATGTGATTGTGCAGGCCCCGCCGATGATGCTGAGCGGCGCTATTCACTTGACCGCAGCCTCGCTGACACCGACAGTCTCCACCACTGTGGACAGTAATGGGACACCCACTGCAACAACAACAAGAGCAACGGCATCTGCCTCGTGGTTTAGCGGTGACGGCAGCGCATTCACTGCACAGGCTTCCTCTCAAAGGGAGCGCCGCATCAGCAGCAGACCCACACTAGTGCCTTCTACGCCTTTGAGTACTACTACTAATACTACCACTAGTAGTGTTGCAGGCGGTGGTGGTGGTGGGACTATTGCGGGGTCACCGCTGCTTGGCGTCGTTCGTTCGGAGACAGTGACACTCCCGTTCAGCGTGAGTGTGTTCCTCTCAATGCTCACCCTCTCCAAGACCGAGCTGCAGGCAACGATGGCACCGAACAAGACGCAGCTGATAGATTTCGCCGTCACCAACGCCTCATCGCTGCCGCTACCGTTTGTGCTTCGCACGCAGACAATGCCGCAGAAGAACGTTGAGCTCGGTGTATATGAGGAGGAGAAGTTTGAGGAGCCGAAAATTGGCCGCACACTGATGCTTGACGGCCACGCGTCGATGAACTTCACCCTCATGGTGCGCACCACCGCTGCTGCTGGAAGCGGAGCCGGGGGTGCTGGTGGCGTGGCTGGCATGCAACACCACCGCGCAATTCTCCAGTGCGATAACCTCCGCGACGCACGCAACTCGGAGTTGCTGTACGTGCACGTGAACGTCGTCGCGGCGGAGTCGCAGACGGACCTTGTCAGCGTCGCTGATCCCGCGCTGGACTTTGGCGAGGTGTACCGCGGCACCAAGGCGCTGCGGGAGGTGAGCCTGTGCAACCTGACCCGCGAGGACGTGGCGGTGCGGCTGCTCGACCCGAGGCCGCGGCACTGCGAGGGCGTACTGAGCCTTCTCCGGCCCGGCAGCAGCAGCAGCAGTGACATCACCAGTGAGAACACAAATGGCAACAGCAATAACAACAACAATAACAACATCAATAACAGCCTGAATTCTACTGTAGTGGTGGATGAGGTGGTGATCATTCCCCAAAAGGGCCCCGTGCAAGTGGGTGTCATGTACGTGCCGTCCACCGACCGCGAGCGGAAGGGAACATCGAACCTCAAGTTCGAGCTGGAGTTTGTCGTCACTGGCAGCGGTGGGGACAGCAGTGCGGGCGGCGGCGGCAGCAGCAGCAGCAATAACACCAACCGGAGGACGCAGCGCGTGGTGGTGCGTTGTGTGGCGACGCTCTTCACCAGCACCATCGTCGCCTCACAGACGAGTATCAACTTTGGTGACTGTCAAGTGGGGCAGAGTCGCCGCTGCACCTTTGCGATTGAAAACCCGTCACCGCTTCCCACCACCGTCTTCGTGCAGCTGCGCAGCAAAATCATTTCCATCGAGGGAGTGCAGCCGCGTGTGTCGGCGACCGGCGGCCGTGAGACGGTGGAGGAGTTCTCCATCGCCCCGCAGAGCAGCCTGCCGCTCACGCTGCGCATCAACCCACAGCGCGTCAACCCCACCTACCACAAGCAGCTTACCATTGTGAACGCCTCTAACCCGGCGGAGGACCGCCTCATTGTGAACATCGAGGCGAACAACATGGCCCCGTCCGAGGCGAAGCTCCACAACGAGCTCTACTCCTGCGAGTGCAAGGTGAGCTGCGACGACGGCGGCAGCAGCGGCGGTGGCGGCCACGACGGCAACCGTGCGTCGCGGCTGCGCGCCATCACGAATGTCCCCCTTATTGTCGCCTACGTGCTGCAGTCGAAGGTCGACTACCCGCTCGCCCTGCACCTGCAGTGCTCCAGCGGCGAGATCACAACGTTCCGCCTTGACGGTGTGGCGACGGACGAGTTCGAAGCACTC
>NW_008826391.1:0-8152 GCF_000691245.1 Trypanosoma grayi
GGGGAGCGAGACACGGTGGGTGACACTGACTTGCGTGGAATGCCTTTGTTAATGGCAAGCAACGCCGTTTCTTTAGTACCACGGCCATTGGTGGGGAATTTGTGGCGCTGCTCGGATGGGAGCAGTGAACTCCAGGTGGTAAAGAGTGCAGGGTTGCCTGAACTTTCTCTCGCGCAAGCAAAGGAGGATCTGATGCGTATTTACTTTGCGTTCGATGGCGCCAGAGCCTCCCGCATGGCGGTGCCTGCAGCGGCGGCCAGTACAGTATTGTCTGCGCTGCAGCGGCGTGATGCCGCTTATGAGTCCCTTGTGCCGGTGCAGGACGATTGGGAGGAGGCTGTGCGCCGTGGTATTCCGCTGGCGGTGATCCTTCGTTTTACCCTCTGGGCGTATGAAAAGCAGCAGGAGCAGCAGCAGCAGCAACGTGAACGATGTTATTCTCCATCTTCCCCAGAGTCTACATTTGGTTTATCGTCGATGCTTGATATGAAGTGTGATGCGCGTGCTGATGCTCGGGGACAATCATTGCCGTCACCGACCACTGCGCCTGCTGCCGCAGAATCCGAGCAGCGTGTGAAGTCTGTCAGAAGTAAGGAGGAGCCGGGGCACGAAGAAAGAGAGGAGGGACTACAGTTGATGCTACCCGAGAGTGATATCATGGGTGCCTGCCTGGATCGCGGGGACTGGCTGGAGGTACTCGCCGTGTTTGCCCCGCCGAGCCTTACCGCGGCGCTGCTTCGGAGGGCAGTGATGAGCAATGAGGCGCGAAGTGGGTGCTGCGGTGGCGGCGGTGACATGACGTTCCTGGCGTGGCGGCACCGAGCTGCCCCTGCTGCAGAGCATGACGAGTACGGAGATGCGACGGCCGCAGTCGATGTGCTGGGGACAAACAGCGCACGGCACGGTGCCGCCCACCCACGCTCGGCGTTTCGTCCACCGACAAGCGCGACGCAGCTATTCTTGTTTCACGGGGAACTGCACTCGCTTCACCACGCGGAGGGAATGGCGTGGCGTGTCGGCGACAAGGCGGGGCCGGCGTGCGTCTGCGGCAGCGACGCGTGTGGCGGCTCAAATGAGAACAACAGCAGTTACGTCTCGGCTTCGGCTGGGGGTGTGGGTGATGTGCTGTCGAGCCAGGGCAATGGTGAGAATACCGACGTCAGCAGCTGTGGCGGCGATTGGAACTGGATAGAGGAACAACAACAACAACAACGACAGGTCTGCGTGGAAGTGGGTACCGACAGCAGCATGGATGCCATCGTGAACTACGCGGAAGCCTTGCTGCTGCCGGCTTTGAATACACGTGCTGCTTGCTCGAGTGAACCCGTACCGCGCCAAATTAGCGACGCGAAGGGGGATAAGGGACATGAAGAGAC
Source organism: Trypanosoma grayi (assembly GCF_000691245.1). Taxonomy (NCBI): domain Eukaryota; phylum Euglenozoa; class Kinetoplastea; order Trypanosomatida; family Trypanosomatidae; genus Trypanosoma; species Trypanosoma grayi. Next base: position 1,377 of record NW_008826391.1, read on the forward strand.
GAAAAGGAAAACAACCCAAGTCTCACGTAACGATGCGTCGTCAACCATCTCTGCTACAGAGGTAGCAATTCCGGAATCGCTGATGTGTGTGTGTGACGGCGCTTTCTGCTTGCCCAAGTGCCTCCCCTCCGACACGCTTCGGTACTGGGGATTCGTCTCCGTTGTAGGTGATCAACAGCCTTCTGATGGTAGCAGTGGCTGCAGCAAAACCAACAATATAGAAGGCGGCAATGATATATATTGCTACACAGATGGTGCGAATGATGATGCTGATGTCTACGCCGCTGTGAATCGTCATTTGCCTTTGTCGGTATTCACAGAACGGCTTTGCTCTAGCGTGCTTTCTCACCACCATAACGGCTCTGCTGGTGTGGCTGTGCCTAGCTGGTGGCCCCTAGAGATGGTCCCCGACGGCCACAGCAATTATGTTGTGAGTGACGAGGATGATGATGATGATGACGGCGGCGTCGAGGAGTACGGAGAGGAGGCGCGGCGCTTCGGTCTGTGCGCAAGAGCGTTACGGGGCATCACAGGGCCTGTACTGCAACTCCCCCAGTGGGAGAAGCATTAATGAACAATTCTCCCTCCCCCGCTTCTTTCGCAGTGTCTTCTTTGCTGTTGCTGTTGCTGTTGCTTACGCTGGTGATGATGGCGATGACACATGCCTTAGAAAATGCTGTTTCTTTTGTTGGCTTTCCACCGGTGCTTCCTGGCAAGTGGTGTGTCAAAATATGAAGCAGCGGCTGGAGGCGACAGGGAGCGTGGTGGCCTAAGGCCATGCACACCGTGATGACGATTCGAATGCGTAACGCTGCGTCTTGAGGGCACGATGGCCCCTTTTCTCTTTTCTTTGTTAGTCACGAGCACACATGCTTTCTTCCGTGAGTGATGGGATGTGTGCAGTCTGGTGTGGTGTATTACGAACTTTTTTATTTTTATTTTTNATATATATATATTTATTGATGTGTGTAGGCGGTCCTTTGTGTTTGCAGTTGGGAGTCGCTGCGTGTGCGTTCACGCGGCGGAGCCTCCACCATCTCTTCTCTCTTGCTGCGGCGGGGCAGTTGCCCCCCCTCCCCCCTTACATGGTAAGCCGCATAGTTGTATGTATGTATATATATATGTATATATATATAACCGTTCATGCCGCGTTGTTGCATGATCTCATACATCTCTCTCTTCCCCACCCCCCTCCCTTGTGAACTGATGTACTAATCTCTGCTGCCTGGGAGGGGGGGAGCTCACCACTCTCACATATACCGAAACACGCAAGCCCGGCCTCACCGCCAGAGGCAAAACAACGATAAGAGACAGACAGTAGCAGAACAAGCTAAGACAAACTCCATCGCCGAGATGCTGCGCGCTGCCCCACTGCTGCGCTGCGCCGGCGGGNCGTGGGCGCTTCAACCTCGACGAAGCGGCTGCGGCGCTGGACCTAGACGCCGCGTACGTGGCCGCGTTGTACCGCCCGCTGCACTACACCTTCGCGGTGCGTGGACAGCACTATCCAGCCGAGCAGGGCCGTGTTAGTCGCCCCGGCTCGCTTAGCGCCTCGCGCAGCCGCATGTTTCCGCTGTACCGCCGCAACGCGCGCCTCGATGCAACGCTTATGCGGCTCGACAGGCGCCGTATCACCACAGAGTAAGAGTGACGTCTATAAACGTCTTGCTGCCCTCACACATTTACTGAGAGATTGAGGGAGTGGGGAAGACGTGTGGGGGCGCGCGAAGGGTAGGATGTGGAGCGGGGCGATTGAAAGGGGATGACTTTAGTGGAGTGGGCAAGAACAACAGCGGACGGGGGACGCAGGGCTCTGCCTTGCCGATGTGGTGGTGTCCGCGACACTTCCTATCTCTCTCTCTTTCTCTCTGGGTCTGTGTTGCTGCTGCTGCAGAAGCGGCTGTCGACACACTGGACACGGATGATGGTGATCATTACAATGACTGATCGTGATGATGATTGCATCCTCTTGGGTCCCTGTGTTGGGATTTCTTCGGTAGTCTGCGTTTCACCCGCCTCTTGCCCGTTTTTGTTTTGTTTGCTTTGGTTCTCCCCATTCACGTTGAACCCACGAAACCGAAATCACAATCAAAAGGGTGATAGATACAAGCACCAAAAACAAGCAAGAAATCCTCTAGGCGCACGCCTGAGGGGGTAGGTATTAACAAGGGGAGCGTCTTAATACGCCGGTGTATATATATATATATATATATATAAAAATATATTCACCGTGCGTTAGAGTGGGGTGCTTTATTTGTGTGGAAGGGAACAGGTCTGAAGCACCCTTGTGCTTTTCTTTTTTTTTTTCGTTTTACACCGTGGCGATGGATGAGCAGGAGCAAATTCACGACGTAGTGCGCAAGGCCACGGTTATTGGCAAACGTAAAACTGAGGAGCCACGGAAACAACATCAACAACAACATCAGAATCGCCATCAACGACAGCAGCAGCAGCAGCATGAGCAACGATATGATGATACGGCAGCTGCTGATTTGTCGCAGTTCTCATTGGGAGACGCCGGAGGTGAGGAGAGTCCACCGCTGATTTCTCCGGGAGCCTCCTTTCGCTCCTCCTCCCCATCGCTCTTCACTGAAGGCATGGAGCTTCCGATAGTGCTGGCGTCCCACTCGACCACCGCAAGGCAGCAAAAGCAAGAAGCTCTGGACCAGCAGCAAAACGGGCACGGGGGTGGGGCCTTCCCGATGGATGCTCTCCGCTCTGCCTGCGAACGCATGGGCAAAATCCTTGACCGCCAGGAGGAGTCCTTTCGCGAGGTCGACGAGTATGTTCGGCACAACTCCGTGCTCTCCCTTGACAAGGAACAACCGCGGTGGCCACAGAACCACCACCCCCACCACCACCAGCAGCAGCAGCAGCCGGGGGAGGAGAAGGGCGGCCGTGCTATTGTGTGGGAACTTTCGCGGCCATGCAGCCACAAGCGGTCACAGATATTGGCGGATGATCGCTCCATGACGGTGTCGCCGACGTCCTTCACGCCGCGCGCCCACTCGGTCACGCTGTGCCGCCCCACCTCCATTCCGCCCGTCTCGTTCCACGAGATGACGCCGGAGGAGGAGGCGGAGGTGCTGGAGCAGCTCGAACAGCAGCACGCGGAGGTGGAGGAGGTGGGCTCGCCGATGATCGTGGGCGACATCCCCATGCAGCAGCCGGTGAGCGGCAACGCGGCGCAAGATGCGTCGCCCGTGTCGTGCGTCTCCATCTCCTCCGTCGCGTCGCCGATGGGGGCGACCACGGCCATGCCGCTCGCCGCCGCGTCGATACCGTGGGCAGACAGCGTCACGGTGTCGCCACTCTCGCGGCCGCTCTCCGCGTGGTTCGAGAGCCCGCATTCGATGTACCTCACGCGCCGCGACACGCATGGCGTGTCGACGACGGGGGTGTTGACGCCGACACCGTTGCAGCTCCCGCCGGGGAACGGGGTTCAGTTTCAGCTGCGCAACTCCTCCTCGTCTTCGCCGCCAAGCCGTCTCGGCCTAGACTTGTCGTCGTCGGCGTTTACGTGTAGCTTTTCTGGGGTGTTTGACGCGAGCGCTGGTCGGACACCGAAGTACTCGCATCCCCATACACCCATGCAACAGCACCACATACAGCAGCGGCAGCCTTTCTCCGTCTCGAGGCCGTTAGGCAGTTCCAGCGAAGCGATACCGACGTACTCCGTCAGCGCAGATTCGGCTATTCACAGCGGGAACGATCTGGAGAGCGGCGAGGAGAGCGTCACCGTCGCGTCACCATCACTGGCGGACGCTGCCACTGCCCCAGCAGCAACAACAACAACAACAACAGCAGAGCCAGTCACTACTTCATCGCCAGGCGTGGCTGCACCGCTGCCCGCTGCTCGTGTGCCGCCTGTTCACATTATGGGGCGGCCGCCGCCGGTGCCGCAGAGAGTTCCGTCGCCCCCCACCTCCCCGCTGCTGGGCTCCCGCTCCCCATTGGACACGTCCTTCCACTCAGTGGATGACGAGTATGAGCCCTTCTTCAACGACGACGACGACGACAACAACAAGGAAGAGGGAACATATGGTGATGGCAACGTCGTAGCGTTGCACCATCACTGCAGACAGCGCCTCTTCAGCCCGTCGCTGTCGCGCTGGCGCAGCTCACGACGGAACGGCACACGTGACACGACGAAGCGACGTAAGCATGCGGGGGACACCACGTGGGACATGTCGTCACGGCTGCAGGAGCTGGAGCAGATCCGATTAACCAACCACGAGGCGCTAGAGGGGCGCGAGCTGCAAAGTATTGCCGCTTCGGAGGTGGATGTGACGCCAGAGACACCGCCGATACGGGGCGGGCGGCGGCACCGGCACCGCAGCATATCGCAGAACGAGCTGCAGGAGATGGATGTAGCGCGGGTGTTCATTCTGTCGGACAGTAAGGATGACGACAAGGTGGACAACCACCACGGAGCTCTTCCGCACCAGCAACACCAGCATGAGGAGGAGCATGAGGATGCGGAGGAGGAGGAAGAAGAAAAGGAGCAACCAAAACCGGGAGAGGTGACCACTATGCCGCCTTCATCACTGCTGCAGAAAGAAACACATAGTAAGAGACGCTGCACTGTCCCCCCGCTGAATGTGCTTCAGATATCGCTAGCTATGAGAAGCCCAGGTGGTGCTGCCTCGGCTGGCGTCTGTGAAAGCAATGACGAGAAGGAGGAAACAGTGAGCCGCCTCACTGGTCTAACCTGCGAGCGGTACGCACCCGACTCTTCACCAGCGAAGTCTGCGGCGGACAGCGACGCCGTGTCGGTGCCTGCCGACGAGGGTGCGGAGGAGAACACCCACGGGGGGAGCCCGACCAGCAGCCATCTTTCCACGAGCGAGCGGCGGTGTTTACGCCTGAGAACACCAACGGCAACGCCACGTGTGCTGCTGAAGCGCACGCCACGCTCAACAGCGCTGCCGCGCCAGCGGGCGTTGTTGGCGCCGTGGGTGCACAACCTCCCACTACGCCGCCGCAACGAAGCGATGATGAGACTTGCCGCGTGTGGCAGTTCGCGCGGTAGGGGAGAGGGGCTTATGGGTGCGTCGCCGCCGCCGCCGGCACCGGGGTATCCTGAGGCCGATGGCCGTGACTACACGTACCGGTCACGACGGCGGCGACGGATTGTGGTACCGAAGCCCCCAAGTGGAAGTAGGAGCAACAGCGTTGTGCTGCGCCGCAGCAATAGCATAAATAACGGGGTTACACCCGTGCCGTCACCCATGAAGATGACTGCCGCCGCCGCCGTGAGCAGCAGTGCCTGCACAGGAGCAGCAGCAGCAGCAGGAGGAGGAGGAGGCAGGGGATGGCCGCACGACGGATCAACGGCAATGTGCCGTGAAGGCAAAGCAGGCGATGAGCCCGTGCATCCGCCGTCTCCGTCTGCTCAGCACATTACAACTACCGGTACTTCGTCGTCGCCAGCAGCAACACTAGTAACAGCATCTCTGTGTGTGTCGGTTGAGCGGCATCGCTCACGCAGCCGGAGTCTTCGCGCGCCTGGCTGCCCATCGTCCGGTCATACACAACCCAAGCAAGGCAGCGTGCGACCGGCTGCTGGGAAGACGCAGCCAACACCAGGCGGCCGTCGCAAAGCGCCGAAAAACAGCATACTGAGTGGCGGCAGCACGTTCTTCTCGCAGCCACGCGCAACGCGCCATCCAGCCAGCAACACCACGGCGTTCGGCACCCAGCTCTTGATGCACTCGTCCTCCTCACCATCGTATTTATTGGAGATGCATGCACGCGGCGGTGCTGTTGCTGCTGGCTGTAGCGGCGGTAGTGTTATTGGCTCTCTGGACGTAAGCGACGACCGCGACGAGGCGCTGTGTGTGGCACACGACGCCGCCAAGTTGCACACCCACCGGCTATTCTCCGACGCTTCGCACAGTACCTGCAGCTCGACGCCCCCACCGCCACCGCCACCGCCGCCGCCACGCCGTTTGACTGCTGGGTTTCTCGACTGGTCACCGACGGTGTCGCCGTCACGCGCAAAGACGCAGAGCAGGCAAAGACCGGACTTTTTCTTCCCCACGGTGGCGGCACGCCCTGTGGAATCCGCGTTGGCCCCCTCTCGCTACGCCGTTTTTGGCGACTCGGCCTTGGTGAGCGATGTCAGTGCTGCAGGCGAGGGGCGGCGCGGTGCAGAGTTGTACGGCAAGCCCGCACTATATAAAGGAATACCGGCCACGAAGAAGAAAAGAGCACATCGTAATAGTGGTGGTGGTACTGCTGCTGCTGCTGCCGCTGCTTCCCCAGCTACGGGGACTACACGAGGCGGCTCGTCTCCCTGGAGGAAGTCAAAGCCCTCATCGGTGTCCCCTGTGGCTGCAACACGGTCATACATTGTTCATGGTGCAGGACGGGCGAGACCTCCCGCGGCTTCTACGCCTTCAGTGTCACCAACGTTGCCGAAAAAGGCCCAACACGTCGCATGGAGTGGCACTGCCGAAAACGCCGTCTTTCTGCACGAATGGAGGCGGCGGCATTGCTCATTTACGCGGTGTGGCACCGAGCTGTGCATATCACCGCAACGCTTTTCACGCCTGTCAACCGCACCGTCGTGAGCAGAAGAGGCTCTCACGCTCTCTTTCTCTCTCTCCCCCCCTCCCCCCTTCTGAGCCTGTATGTGCCTGCGGAAGGCGAGTAAGCAGCAGCAGCGGTGGCGGTGGGGGGCGGCTAGACAATTCATTGGGGTGTGACGCACACATTCACTCAGCGGCATATGCTCCTGTACATACGGAATACATATATATATATATATATAT
>NW_008826392.1:0-4796 GCF_000691245.1 Trypanosoma grayi
GACGGCGGCGGCAGCGGCCCTGCGACAGGACTCCTGCCGGCGCTGCATCGTGGGAGTCGGCTGCAGCCAACGCAGCGGGAAAGCCTCACGGAGATGCTGCAGGAGCAGTCGAGGGATCTCGCGAAGCTGATGATGCATCGTGCAAGCGCACCAACAACAAAACCGAGCATAGTAGCAAATGCAGCAGAAGCAACAACGCCACAGACCCTACCGAGTGTGATGGAGCACTGCAGCAGCCCCAAAAAGGGGGGACTCGTGAAGGCGGGCAGCGGCTGCCTCGATGACGCAGAGGCGTCACCAAAGAGCGCCGAGGGACTCTCTTCTGGAGCGGAGCAGCACGACATTTCGCCATTACACCCGCCCCCGCCAATGGAGCTGCAGGCGCGCGAGTCGGCGGTGTGTGCGACTCCAATTGCTGTTGCCGCCGGCGCCACGCTGACGGATCAGAAAGAACAGCAACAGCAGTATCACTTGCTGCCCGCTACAGTGGCGCTTCCAGCAGAGGTTGTCCACCCGGCGGTGGTAGAGACGACGCTGATGGAGGAGCGCAAGCACCTGGAGGGGCTGAGGGACACGCTCGAGGATGTGCGCCGACTCTACATTACGCTGCGCTGCGCGCGTCGGAACATACCGGAGGCGCTGCCCAACAAAGACAACGACGACGACGACAACAACAACCACAAGAATGCCAATGCAAGTAAAAACAACAAAAACACAAACAACAACTATACACCGCTCTCACCACGCAAGTCCACCGTGCTCACGGTGGAAACGTATCCGGAGACGAGGGCGGATAACGCTGACGCCGATGGTGCAGCGAAAGAATAGGACGAGAAATGGATTCACATTGTTTTCGACGAAGAGACTGCAGAGCCTCTTCGTTCAGTGCGCTGTCTCTGCATTAAAAAAAAAACATCACTCCGAAAAAAACAACAACAACAAAAAGAGTTTATGGTTTGTTTCCTCCTGTTGCGCATCACCGTGTGTGATGCAACGTCAACGAGTCTGAGGGGCGAGAGCGCGAGGGAAGGGACGAAGGAAGATAAAGTGAACGTTCTTCAGTGTATGGGCGTCATGAAGGGAAACTAACATTGCCAACATCAGCAACAATATCATCATCATTATCAGTATCATTATTATTATTATTATCCAAAGAAAAAAAAAAAGGAAATGAATTCGGCTGCTTGTCCTGCACACAAGACACATGATTTTATGTTCGATGCCACTCGAGGAGGGGCCATTCAAGAGCGACATAATATTGCGTNGTGAACGTTCTTCAGTGTATGGGCGTCATGAAGGGAAACTAACATTGCCAACATCAGCAACAATATCATCATCATTATCAGTATTATTATTATTATTATTGTTATCCAAAGAAAAAAAAAAGGAAATGAATTTGGCTGCTTGTCCTGCACACAAGACACATGATTTTATGTTCGATGCCACTCGAGGAGGGGCCATTCAAGAGCGACATAATATTGCGTAGTGCGCTCTACTGTTTCGAAGTGGATTGTATCGTTGGCGGGGGAAAAGCAAAAAAAAAAAAAAATAAATAACAGCAACAACGAATGGGCGACTTCCGGCCACACAGATAACGATCCCTGCAGTGAGAGGAGGGCGCAGGGAACCCGTGCGGGTTGTGTCGTGTCGTGCGACGAGGGAACGTACGATGTACGGGGCCGCACATTTTCTCCCTCTCTCTGTCTTTGTCACTGTCCCCATCCAAGCGTCTGTGTGTGTGTGTGTATCGGTGCTGTCTGTATGTTTTCTGGTTCCTTTCCCCCAATTTTTTTTTTCTTTGTTTTGTTGGTTGTTTGTTCGTGTGTGTGTGTGTGTGTGTGTGTGTGTGTGNGTGTGTGTGTGTGCTGAACCGCCTGCCACAGGTTGTAGCAATCACACTAGCGATTCAAAGCGGAGGAGCGGAAGTGAGGCCTCGTGAGCGCGACCCTCTCGCTTCCACCAGCGCAGTTATTCCTATCAATCCACACGCCTCTACGCCCATCCTGTGCTAGCGATCAACAGGGTGAGTAGTGTAGAAGCAGTAGCAAGAGAAGACAAGGAGAGAGAAAGATACAGAGAGAAAGAGAGAGATAAAACAAGCAGAAAAAAGAGCGTCTCCGTGCATATTTATATATCTCTGTGTTTCTGTGTGTGTGTGTGCAGCATGAACAAGGCGTTGCTGGGGGCTGCAGTGGTGTTCGTCTGCGCCGCCGCCACTGTCGCCGCGGCCGCCGCGGGGGATGTACACCCGAACATCACCAACAGCAGCATCACGTACGCGCAGGGCGGCTCGGCGGGGTCAGCGGCCCGCAACAGCAACGACAACAGCAAAAACACCGGGAAGTCCACGGTCATGATCGGTGCCACGGCCACAACCGCTATCATTGTGTTTTCCGCGGCGTTCGGCTTTGCCTTCGCGATGTACTGGTGGTACGTCGTGTCGGAGATCAGGATCACTCCGGGGAAGGACCAGGGCGTGCGCAACGTGCACCTGACCGATGAGGTGATGCGCAACGTGTATGTGATCAGCAAGCGAGTGTCGGAAGGTGCGACGGCGTTCCTTCTGTCGGAGTACCGCTACATGGGACTCTTCATGGCGGCCTTTGGCTCCCTCATCTTCTTCCTCCTCGGCGTCGCACTCTCGTCGCCACAGGATGGCGGCGTGCCAGCAGCAGCGCCGTGGGTGAACGCGGGACTTTCGCTCTTCGCGTTCTTCACCGGCGCCCTCACGTCCGTCGGGGCGGGGTGGATCGGCATGCGCATTGCGGTGTACACCAACGCCCGCACCGCCGTTATGGCAACGGAGGGTTGCGACGAGGGCGACCAGTCGCGCGGCTACGCGATGGCTTTCCAGACGGCATTTCGGGGCGGCATCACGATGGGCTTCGCGCTCACCTCCGTCGGCCTCTTCTCGCTCTTCGCGACGGTGAAGGTGGCGCAGGCGTACTTCGGCGAGCTGCCGGAGAACATGCCAGAGCTGTACGAGTGCGTCGCCGCCTTCGGCCTCGGCGGATCTGCCGTCGCGTGCTTCGGACGTGTGGGCGGCGGCATCTACACCAAAGCCGCCGACGTCGGCGCCGATCTCGTCGGGAAGGTGGAGAAGAACATCCCCGAGGACGACGCGCGTAACCCCGGCGTGATTGCCGACTGCATCGGCGACAACGTGGGCGACATCGCGGGAATGGGGTCGGACCTCTTCGGAAGCTTTGGTGAGGCGTCGTGTGCGGCGCTCGTGATCGCCTCCGGCTCCGCGGAACTGACGGGCAGCTTCACGTCGATGATGTACCCGCTGCTCATCACGGCTGCCGGCATCCTCGTCTGCATCGGCACTGCCCTCATTGTGGCCACCAACAGCGGTGTGCAGCGCGCCGAGGATATCGAACCCACACTGAAGCGGCAACTGCTGCTCTCCACGATCTGTGCCACCATTGTGCTCGTCTTCCTTACCGACATTGCGCTGCCGAATGAGTTCACGATCGGCACAACCGCCTCCACCAAGTGGCGCGCGCTCGTCTGCGTGCTGTGCGGCCTGTGGTCCGGCCTCATCATTGGCTACACGACGGAGTACTTCACCTCCAACGCGTATCGCCCCGTGCAGGAGATCGCCGAGGCGTGCGAGACGGGAGCTGCGACAAACATCATCTACGGCCTTTCGCTCGGCTACATCTCCGTGCTACCGCCCATAGTGGCGATGGCAATCACCATCTACACCTCGTACCGCATGGCTGATCTCTACGGCTACGCACTCGCTGCGCTTGGCATCCTTTCCACCATGTCGATCGCACTCACCATTGACGCGTACGGGCCCATCTCCGACAACGCCGGTGGCATTGCGGAGATGGCACACATGGGCCACGAGATCCGTGAAATCACCGATGCCCTCGACGCTGCTGGGAACACGACAGCGGCTATCGGCAAAGGCTTCGCCATCGGCTCCGCTGCGTTTGTGGCACTCGCCCTGTACGGTGCCTACCTATCACGTGTCGGCATTCCGTCGGTGAACATGCTCGACGCGCGCGTAATGCCGGGGCTGCTCTTTGGTGCGATGCTGCCATACTGGTTCTCCTCGCTCACGATGAAGGCGGTAGGCACCGCGGCGATGGACATGGTGAGCGAGATCCGCCGCCAGTTCCAGGACCCCGCGGTGGCGGAGGGCACGAAGGAGCCCGACTACCAGAGCTGCGTCGCCATCGCAACGGAGGCGGCGCTGCAGCAGATGGTGGCACCCGCCTGCCTTGTCATGCTGACACCAATCCTCATCGGCGTGCTGTTCGGCCGCTACACCCTTGCGGGGCTGCTCCCGGGCGCGATCGTGTCGGGTGTGCAGGTGGCCATCTCCGCCTCCAACACCGGCGGCGCCTGGGACAACGCGAAGAAGTACATCGAGAAGGGCGGACTGCGCGACAAGAACAAGGGCAAGGGCTCGCCTCAGCACGCAGCTGCCGTCATTGGTGACACAGTTGGTGACCCACTGAAGGACACCTCCGGCCCTGCGCTGAATATTCTAATCAAGCTCATGGCGATCATATCCGTTGTCTTCTCTCCAGTCTTTCAGTCGAAGCTCGGTGGCATCCTCATGAACCTCATTGAGTGATGGAGTCAGCGGCTGAATATTCGCGTCATGAGAGTGTGCGGTGTGAGGGGCGGGCGCCTGCGTATGTGCATACAGGCACGTACACATAAACATTTTTTTTTTTTGTGTAGGTCTGAGTGTGGACCTGTGTGGTAGGGGAATGAGGGGATAAAGGGGTGCCATGCGTTTCCATCTCCCCCTTCACTCACACCCCTCCCCCCCC
>NW_008826392.1:6040-8145 GCF_000691245.1 Trypanosoma grayi
TATATATATATATATATATGTCAATGTTTGCTACTCCGGCTGCTGCCAGGGCTGTTCAATCACCGTGCTCTCAGTGTTTTGTTGAAATGCGCCTATGTTTCTATAAAGGAATCAAGCTATATATATATAAACATACGCGTACATACCTGTAGCCTTGTGATCCCTCTGTTAACACAGGTGTGTGGGAGTGGGCGCAATCTCTCCCTCCTCGTGTCTCCTTCACCCCTGCGTTCTCTCTCTCTGTCTCTCTCTGTGGGCTGTGGAAGGGTTCAGTGACACAACATATTTGCTTGCGATCATACACACGCACAATTAGGCAGTGAAGGGGGCAGTGTGAGCGGCAACACTGCGGCGATATCACCTCAGAGTCAACGAAGCGGGACGAAGAGGGAGANAAAAAAAGGGGGGGGGGTGAGGGAAGAAAGGAAAGGACAAACGAAAGACGCGTGTGACAAAAGAGAAGGCAACATACAACAAGTACGGCAATAATCAATCCATCGATTAGTACAACTGCCAGAGTAATAGTAGTCACAAGCGTGACAGAATGCGTGTGGAGGTGAAGTTTGGCACCCAGACGCTCAACGTCGAGCTCCCCGACGACCCCGCGGCGCCACCACCGACGCTGCTGCAGCTCAAGCAGCAGCTCTACGAGCAGACGGGCGTTCTGCCGGCGATGCAGAAGCTCCTCGGCCGACCGAAGCTTAACGACCCAGCGAGCAACGCGGTGCCCCTCGCAGAGCTGGGCGTGCGCAGTAGCACTCGGCTGATGCTCATCGGCGCCGCGGCGGCGGAGGTGGTGGCGGCGAACACCGCCGCTCCCGCGCAGCGGCAGCAGGAGGAGGAGCGCGAGAATCTGCTGCGCAACCTGCCGCTGAGCCTGTGGCTGCTGCCCGCCTTTGCCGGCTTCATGGCCGACCCCTACGTCGACGGTAAGGGCTCCCCGCTCGAGGGCGGAGGTGCGGAGCTCGCGCTTCTCACACTCGACGTGGCGCTTGCGCGCATCAACACACTCGGCGTTGCCACCGCGATGGGAGGCGGCACCACCGCGGCGCTCCTGCAGTCGATCGGGCAGGAGGGGCAGACGGAGATCTCTCACCCGCTGCTGCGCCACCTGACGGCGGCGGATCGGCAGGCTATCCAGAGGGCGCACGTCGCGGTGCGGCGTTGCTACTTCTTCACACACGAGGCCGCACAGGCGCAGGAGCCAGCGGATGTGCTCAATGTCGTCAAGAAGGCGGTGGCGACAGTGGACGGCCTTGCGGTGGGCGAGTGGCTGCTGCTTCCGAGCGGGTGGGCAGGGCTGAAGTCCGTCAACGTTGTGTATCTGCTGCTGCACCGCAGCGCACCGGAGGTGTTCAGCGTTGTTGTGGTGAACCGCGGCAGCGAAGGGTTGTCGTACCACCCATCCTGGCAGACGGCGGAGAAGATCATGTCGTGCTCTGTTCTCCGTTTCGACAACGTCGCAAGCGCGCGGCTACTCGACAATGCCTTCTGGCTGCTGCTGCTGTCATTGTGGATGCGGGGCAACACACCGGGCGACCGGTCAGAGTTCATCCGCGAGGAGGTGTTCTACGACGTGCTGCTGCCGTGGCTTGTGGAGAAGGCACCCAAATCTGCCACGGTGCTGCGCTCAGCAACGGAGATGATGCTGATGAGTGGTAGAGGTGACGATCCCGATGCTGATGCTGACGCTGATGCTGCAGAGGGTCCTAGTGACAGCGATGGGGAGCGGTGCTTTGCGGCGGACATCCACGCACACGGCGCAACAAAGACGCGCAGTGCGTCCAGCGCCATCAAGGGCGCTGTCACGGCGTTTATGTATCTCCTCGAGCAGTACGGCATGCATGCGCGGCCAGCGCAGAAGTCTGTAAAGTATGCGCTGAAGTATGAGTTCATGCTACGCGCCGCCGAGGACCTCGGCACATACGCCCGCCGTTTTATCCGCCCATTCGACACCTGCAGTGGGGATGATGAAAGGGACAGTGGTGATGCGGCAGGTCGCACGGCTTCCATTAGGCGGGCCCTGCAGCAGCTGCGTGCGTCCGGCGTGAACGACGAGACTTTCACGACCACCACCATAGATGAGGTGCTGCGTGTCGCCGCCA
>NW_008826393.1:0-8140 GCF_000691245.1 Trypanosoma grayi
TTTTTTTTTTTTGTGGGGGGGGTTGCATTGAGGGGGACGAATTATTGATTAAAAACATAAAATAAAACAGAAAGCCAAGTAGAAATGCCCAAGAAGGGTGGGAAGAAAGAAACTCGCAATGTGAGCGACGAAACCCTCGATGCTTTGGTTGCGGCGATTGAGGGTGTTTCTGCAGCTGATTCACGAAAGAATCCCAAGCAGGGAATGACCAAAAAGCAGGCGCTTGCTCTTGATGAAAAGAAGGTAAATGAGGCGATTTGCAAAGTCCAGGGAGCAAATGGAATGCCCTTTAGCGAGAAGCAATTGCGAATGGCTTTTGCAGCGCAGCGTCTTTGGCAAGAGAAGGCCATTCGTGATGCGCAATATGTCAATGTTGTTGTGCCGCTGAATGAGGGGCAAAAATCATGGATGGAGGTTGCACCAAAAAAGTATATTCGCTATGAGCAATTTGATGGAAGTGAAGAGGCAATGAATTTTGTTGTTCAGCTTTTTACGAGGGAACTAACAGAACCTTACAGTAGTTTTACCTACGAGTATTTTGTTTTTGGATGGCCCGACCTGACCGTGATTGCTTACGGCATTGAAAGTGAAACAGTCCCTGAAGCTTCTGTTAAAGGAGAACGTGTGGGAGCTGTGGTGTCCCGTGTAACACGAAAGGGGCCGGGTCGTCCTTTGAGAGGATACGTGGCAATGTTCGCTGTTGTACCGGAATTCCGCGGATTCCGTCTTGGGAGTCGTTTGGTCGCTTTGACCACTGAACTAATGAGACAGAAGGGGTGCGAGGAGGTGTATTTGGAAACCCCTGTGAGTAACGAACGCGCACTTTCGCTCTATTTGAACCTGGGATTTGTGAAAACGAAATTTCTTCCTCGTTACTATCTTGATCACTCTGATGCGGTTCGTCTTAAGCTGTGGCTTACCGATGCCATCTCCCCATCTGATGAAGAGAGCACCGGAGCAGCGATCATGCATGAAGCTGTTTAAAATATTCGTCTTTATAGTTTAAAACGAAGAGAAAAGAGATGACTCTGCGCTTGAGCACTCAGTGGAGAACAAGGAGCCTTACAGTGAATACTCTGATTGCTTTAACCAGAAGAAATTCTTTTACTTTTGATGGTGCGTAAAGTCAGGCGGAGTATGCTGCCGCAGCTGAGAGAGGGTCGCTGTGGGGGTGTGATCCTTGTTTTTTAACTGTAATAGTGAAAGGGCACATTGTTTCTCTGGAGGAAAACAGGTTTAAACAATAGTCTCGTTTTTTTTTTTGTTTTTTTTTTTCTTTGGCCTCACATCAATCTTACTGCAAAGAACACAGAAAAAAAAGTCCGTGCTCTTCTTTCTTGGTCCTTTTTTTTCGGTATGTTTTTGTGTTCAAAGGTTCATGGATTCGGAATCTGGGAATCTGCTTTCCCTCGCTTACTTCGGTAGGAGTGCTGAGGAAAACACCACTCTCAGCACTCCGAGAATGAGCGTTGAGATGCCTAGGGGAGACGAACCGCACACTGCGTCGCTTGGACAGGGGATGAGGGGGGGATTGAAGGGCTCCCACCCCACAAGAGGTAGATTGGACCCAATATCAGTCTCCCATTTAATGTCCGGCTTCAAGGAAGGGAGTGCGGCTTCTGGCGCCCAACAGTTGTCTGATCGTAAGGCCACACGGCAGAAAACCTTGGTAAACAAAGAGAAAATTCAACAACTCGAGTCATTCATATCCGTAAGTTGTGCCCAGCATGTTCCGGAGCCACAACGTGGTACCAACGTCAGGAAAGTATTGGATGAGTTAAGCTGCATACAGCCTTCACTTTCGGGTATAGTTCTGATGGTGCGACGATATTTGAAGGAACTTTCGGCATCGGGTGAGAGTGTACAGGAATCGCATCGAATGGAAATAAAGAATTTAGAGCAGAATATCTACAAGAAGTATGAGTCATTTTTCGAGGAGAAAATACTTCAGCTTATCCGTGACAAGAGGAAGTCAGAGTCAACCTGCAAACAACTTCGTGATGAGATTCTAATGCTGAGAAAAGAGCGAGATGAAGAACTGATGAAGGCCAAAGAAACGGTAATGTTGCGGTTAAATGAGTGCCAGCGAAAAGAAGATGAGTTTAGCTCGTTCAGAAAATTAATAGCTTCGGTTTTCAAAACAAACGAGAGTCTTGTTAACCGTGTTGAGGATTTGGAAACACTTCTGCGAAAGCATCGTATTGAAGTCCCACGCGCGGGTGAAGACCTTTATACGTACAGCAAGCCAAAAAGTGAAGATACTTCAAAACGACGCGAGGAAGACGGCGTGAGGAAAATCCAGAGCCAGGTGTCGCTGAGCTTTATGGAGGCATCTAGGGAAGAGATGAATCTTGCACGTCTTTCCCTGCAGCGTGAGCTTCTAAACAGTGCATTTGATGATAGGACGGCGTACCGTATTCAAGTGAATGGATTAAAGAATGACAATTCTTCTTTACGCACACAAATTGAAATATTGCAGGATCAGGTCCTTGATCTCGAAAAGTACATTCACGAAAAACGTTTCGTGTCAGCCCTCGGAGAGGGTGGTGAAGTCCCCTTGACTCCAAGACCAAGGGATGTTTCTTTTGCTGTTCAAACAGATCTTGGTATTGACTTGAAGAACTCAACCGCTCAGGTTGTTGCGGAACTTGCAGCAGTAGGGACAAATCTCAAGCATCAGTTAAACTCGGCTGTTATGGCTCTTCGACAATTGACATCGGCGGTGGAGTGGATGGAAGAGGAAACTGTGCTGAAAGTTGCAGAACACAGTAATGTTCTGGGTGTCCTCCCAACATTTGCAACTTCCCTATGGGACAGTATTCCTCACTTTCTGCGAACGCATGTGGAGCCTAGTGTTCCTAATCTTAGATGGACTGAGACAGAAACTGCTACGTTGGTGTTTGACTTTTTCTCCAACTATTCACACTTGAAGACGGCGTGTCGTGCAGATCGAGATTCAAAGATGATCGCTCCTCGCGTATACCAGTTGTTTGAACGTTCTTCACATCCTCTTGTCCGACTTGATGCGACTGCGTCAGAAATGCAGCAAAGTGAGAATAATATTCCATTTGGTTATGTTGTGTCCTATTTTATTTCTAAAATACTCAAGACAGCCACGTCGGAGTGTCCTCACTCCAAGCTGCTTCAATCAGGTACTCTCAATCCAGCATTTCTTCACAACGGCATTAGCGATCCTGTGGAAATGGAATTTGGAAAGTTCAGCTATAATTTATGGTACTCCACTCACCGGTACAAGGAACAACAGCCATTGTGCCGTCTGTTTGTAGATGTTGTGGATGGAAGATTACCTGTTCAGCTTTTTGATACTATGCAAAGGGTATTACTTTTTGTGGAGACCCGCATTCGAAAATTTGATTCTGACGGAAGTAATTCCTTTACATACAACAAATTGGTTAGCTCGGTACTCAAACTTGTTGCGGATATGGATGCCCATGTTGGACGCTGTGTTACTCTTTCAGTGATGGAAACCTTCAAAACAAATCAGATTCCACTGGTTGGTGGACGTATTTTCCTTCCGGCCATTCTGGCAGATGAAACGTGTGTGGAACGATCTGATGTTCCGAGGTCTTCTCGGCATCGATCAATAGTTGGTATGCGTATGTCAAGAAAAAGCAATATTTCTGAGCAGCCGCAAGGAGCCTCGGTACTGACACGTTTTTGGCGCAGGTTGATTATTCAACGCCACGAGAGAGTGTACAATTTGTTAGAGAGAGTTCTTGGGCCGCTTGTCGTGGAGAGCCAGGTTGTTATTGGTGTGTTTCTACTGCCCGTCCCAGTAGCTTTGGAGGCCGTAAAGGAATTTGATGAGAACCGTCTCAACCTTACAGCGGAATATCTAGCTGAAAGGTACCCGTCTCTTCCAGAGCATGATATTAAAATTCCTGGAGAGTCGTTGCGAGAATCAGAGGCTCCAGCGGCGCCTACTTTTACAGAAAAATACTCGAATGTTTTAGGCGAGCGGAGATTTTCTCTACGAGAGTTCAAAGATATTTCTCTGGAACAATTGTTGGTTACTGCCTTGGAAGGGGTGCAACGATTCAGTCGTTCGGTGCATTTCCCCGTTGCTGCTCAGCATCGGGCCGTGCCATCCTTAGGTGCGCCTCTTCCTGATGCTGTGGATCCACCGAAGGATGCGCAAACAGAGAATGAATCACCACAGATAAAGAACACCAACAACAAGAAGGCTACTAAACAGAAATCCAAAGGGAAAAAGAAGCTGGGGGCATCTAGATCTGTGGAACGAAAGCGCAAGACACCTTCGCCTCCACCGCCTGAGGATGCTATTCCAACACAGATGACGGTCAACTCCGACAAGGAAATGGTAGAGTGGTACGGCCTCTGCTTGGCGATACGGCAAAGTACCCTTACGCTACCCGAGAGCATTTTCGTCGACGAAAAGGTATCTCATCCAGAAAAAACACCCCTCGTGAGCGCATTGGTTTCTTTGCCTCGGCTTGAAGCTGAGGAGTCGTGGCCGTGCCGGTCCTCATGATGTACAGGGCCATTTTTGGCATCTTATCAACCGCGTTGCATTATGTGTCTATCATTGCTTTCCTCTGTCACTCTTTCATTCGTTTTGTACACATCACCCATTGCCATCATGCAATACACATGTAAACTACGCTTATGTTTACTTTTTCTGTATTGTGGGATGGAATGCCCTTGACTTTCTTCTCTCGGTACACTACGGATTCCTCGTGGTTGCACCTCTGCTTCAACTGAATCAGCCTCCATTCTCTTTTTTTTTTCTGTGTTCTGTTGCGTATGTAGACGGAGAAGCAGTATGGCGTCCAACCTTACACAGGAGCGCTACGAGCAGCTCAAGAAGGAGCGTACGTTCCACAAGTTCACGTACCGTGGGCTTGAGATCGACCCTCTCCTGGCACTCTCGGAGGATGAGTTCAAGACGTTGGTGCACGCTCGTGCCCGTCGCCACATGAACCGCCAGGCGAAGTGCCGTGCACCTGTTTTGCTGAAGCGCCTGCGCGAGGCAAAGAAGAACGTGAAGGCAGGTGAGAAGCCGAAGGCAGTGAAGACGCACCTCCGTGATGTTGTCATCACACCCGAGATGGTGGGGTCCATTGTTGGTATTTACAATGGCCGTCAGTTCAACGCCGTGGA
Organism: Trypanosoma grayi; assembly: GCF_000691245.1. NCBI lineage: Eukaryota > Euglenozoa > Kinetoplastea > Trypanosomatida > Trypanosomatidae > Trypanosoma > Trypanosoma grayi. The sequence continues at coordinate 5,143 of NW_008826393.1, forward strand.
GATCAAGGGTGAGATGATTGGCCACTACCTCGGGGAGTTTTCCATGACGTACAAGCCCGTCATGCACGGCCGTCCTGGTGTTGGTGCAACGCACTCCTCTCGCTTCATTCCTCTGAAGTAGAGAGAATGGGATTCTGCACGGAAGGCTCCTACCCGTCGAGCATCTTTTAGTGTTTTCTGTATTTTTGTTTTGAACAGTGACCGCCTCACGGCTTCGCCGTGCTTCATCTCTATTCTGTGTTTTCTGGTGTTTTTCCCTCCTGCTGCTGCTTCTGCCTTCTGTGAAAGTTTCTTTGCTCCGCTTCTTCCTTTCTGTTTCTTTCTGCCGGTAGGTGCATCTGTGCAAGTGTAGAATCATTCAATTAATCGATCAGGATCGAGGTTGGGGACGTGCTCTCTTGTTCCTCAAAAAAATCAGGTAGCACTTGGCTACTTAGCAGAAGAACGAAAAAAAAAAGTGTGGGGATATAAAAGGAAATAGAAAACGTTGCATCCAGTGGGGCATTTTCAGAGCCTCGAGAACGCACAGCGTGGCTGGAAGCAGACAAGAAAGTGGGCCTGGTGGGGGTAGGTTCCCTTTTTTATTGGCCTTTGGTTTTTAACTCTTGTGAAGGAAAAGAGAAAGTGAAGAGAACGAAGAAGAGAAAATCCCTTCTCTGAGTTGTCTCACAGTCAGATTCTAAAGCGTTTAAAAAAGAGGAAAGGGGAAAAAACGGAGAAAATACTTGCATACACACCTGCATATAAATTACCGTGCAAGGTGGGGTTCGACACAGGTGTGAGAAGAGAAATAGCGGACTTTTTGCAATACGAGACAACAACAACCTTATCCTTGCTGCAAGCATAGGGGCTCAGGAGATCTTGTATAGCCATAGCCCCACATTGCTTTCTTGTCTTGCTTTGTGGGAGCGGTCATTAGGCTTAAAAACGTTGCGGGCTGACACACCGCTCTCACGCATTTGGTCGAGATGAAACCACGTAACCCGCTCATTCTCATCCGGGATGAAAGCACGAGACGTCAACGCATCCTTGCTGTCGAAAGCCAGACACGATCAGCGCTCGAAGAGATGTTTGTTGACGGACAGCTGAAGATTCACAATGATACAAAGAAACAGTTTTTGGAGACGGCGGCAGTTCTCGCGACCATCTCAAAAGACACCAATCGCAACATGGCGCTGCGAAGTGGTGAGAATGGAAATATATCAACGAAAACGAGCTTTGTGAGCGTCGATCCTTCTTTGCACCCATCAAGCGCCACCAAACAAACTTATGTTGAAGCTGAGAGACCGATTCCGCTTTCGCGGCCGAAGCCGGTTCCTCTTGGCGGCCAGTCCTTGACGAGCCGTGAACACCAATTACAACGAAGACAACACAGGATCCCCTCAGTGGTGTCGGAGGGTGACGGATTTATTCACGTTGTCTTCGAGGCGGCTAAGGATCCGGCGCTAAGCGAGCAACATATAGAGGCGTATCTCCAGTCACTCAAGACACAATACATATTAGAGAGCCTATCTAGGCGTGAGGTGCAACTTGAAGAGACCCAGAAGTTTTCAAAAATAATTCAGAGAATGTTCGAAGACCGGATGGTGCGGGGGCAGATTTCTCGCTATCGGCAGCGACGGGAGGAAGAGTTATGGGAGACCCTTCAAGATATACAAACATGTATAGAGAAGGAGGAAGTGCGGCGCAACTTGATCGTCAGCCAAGAGAGTCTTGATAGGAGGCGAATACAGGGCCGATTCGGCGAAACTGAAAATGATAAATATGATGAGGACTACGAAGAACTCCATACACATCACTGGGTGTCTACCGCATACTTCCTCGCACGTGAGCAAATGAATTTACAGGAAAGCGCGAGCCGGCAGAAGGTGTACTTGGAAGTAGCCAGGGAGCGCCACGACTTTGACATGCAGTGGAAGCAGCTAGTTGCAGGGATTGCGAAAACCCCAGTGCCACAGCCGCTAACAGACTCTGTAACCACATCTCAATCTAGAGCATCAGCATCTCCATCTCCATCTCCATCGCCACCCCCGCAGCGTTCCACAAACATCATGAGGGAATGGGATGATCAGATGGATAAACTCATGGATGACGAGATTTATAGCCTAATACATATCCTCCAAAAGTATAAAAGAGTGAGGACAAACGCAACGGTTCTAGACAGTGCGGCACATGGGAATAGCCCCATATGGAACAGCTGCCTAAATGACCACATATATCAAAGTATAGGGATCACAAATCAATCGCCAATTCCTAAACGGGATTCATCCATACAACTTGCACAGGCAATTTACCTATCATGCATAGAAGCTGCAAGTACCTTAGAACAAGAAGAGGATGCAGCTAGAGACGATATACTGGACAATGAAATTAACAGCTTCATGAAACTCCTCCGAACAGCTGAAAAGAAAATAATCATACAACAATACCGCCAAGGTGATGATGATCTTGCACAAACCACATCGCCCCAGCACAACCAGGAGGAAATACAATGTCCAAGGGCGCATACGGATTCACTAGATACAACTTCACTAGAACGCTACATTGCACGCAGCGAAATAGAGGAAAAACAAGAAATTCACAACACTCCACCCCGCACACTAGAACAAAGCGCGGCGGAGGATGAGGAGTCTGATTGCCGTGGCGACTTGGCCTCGGACGAGCAGGNAGCATGGTTCGAGCTTGAGCGTGACGCCGTGGACGCTGCGGAGGACGCCGAGCGTCACGCGCTGGAGGGCAGCGAGGCCGCTGATGTGGACGCCCTGGTGACCGCGTGCCACAATGCCCTGTGCGAATGCGCGGCGGATGCCCTCTGTGCGGCGGAGGATGAGGAGTCTAATTGCCGTGGCGACTTGGCCTCGGACGAGCAGGCAGCGTGGTTCGAGCTTGAGCGTGACGCCGTGGACGCTGCGGAGGACGCCGAGCGTCACGCGCTGGAGGGCAGCGAGGCCGCTGATGTGGATGCCCTGGTGACCGCGTGCCACAATGCCCTGTGCGA
>NW_008826394.1:0-2496 GCF_000691245.1 Trypanosoma grayi
GCCCGTTTTTTCTCACTATTTTATTCTTTCCGCTTCTTCTTCTTCGTCTTCCTCCCCACCTTCCCTTCGGCCCTCTCTCTCCCGCTCTCCTTCTTCTCCTTGTAGACGGCCATGTCCCATTGTTGATTCATGTTTCGTTTGTATGTGTGTGCGTGTATGCGTGTGCGTGTGTGTGTGTGTGTGTGTGTCTGTGTGTTGCCGGCAACATCGTCGTCGCAGTCCGCCGCTACAGACTACTGCCCCATCGCTCTTTATACATTGGCGCATTCGTTGCTGTTTCTTTTTTTTTTGTATTTTTTTTTCGTGCTGCTTTCAATTAGTTCCAGCAGAGCGGAGTGGACAGAACACCTATTGTTTTGTTTGGGGGGTTATATACGCAAGCCCACCCACGGGGTACGGGGTGACTCGCAATTCGCCACATTTCCTTCACTCCCTTCACTCCCGCCCTGCTTCGCACACACACACACACACACACATACCTTCTCTCTTCCACTCGCTCCCTCCGTTTCTTCCTGCCAACATTACACCTATCCGCAGTCAAGGTGTGTCAAAAGAGAAGAACAACGTTAATAATAATGATAATAATAATAATAATAAGGGAGGCCGGGTCGGGCAGAAGACGCATCAGCCCAGTTTTTTTTTTTGGTTCTCTTTTTGGTTGGCTCTGGGCGCAACAGCTAGTGCGCAAAGTTCCATCCGCCATAGTCCCTTCCTGCGGCTGTTGTCATTGCTGTCCTACCCTTCCAGGGCCGTCACCGCAGCGAAGAGAACACCCGCACCCAATCCCCACACATTGAAATGATCGCACATATTTCACTTGTTTGTTTTCGTCCAAAGCGTTCGTCTTACTTTGGCGCAGGCGAGACACCGCGGCGGCATGTCGGAAAGTGCAGCTTCACCTGTTGCACCACCATCGGTGCCACACGCGCAGCCTCCTTCTCCGTCCACGCGAGCATCTGGAGGAGCAGCTGGGACACAGCCTGCTCGAAGATGGGCTCTAGCACGTCTTCCGGCACCGGCACCCCACGCGCCTGCACCCCCGGCGGTAGCTCCGCGCGCATGCGATCTCGGTGCGCGGCACACACGGCGCAGGACTCATCCATGAACGTCATGCACACCTCTCGGGTGAAGCACTTCACGAAGTGACGAACCCGCTTTGGAGCCGCCGCCACAGTCCCGTTCGTCTCGCCCGCAGTGCCGTTTCGCGGGGCGATGGAGCGCACCGTGCTACTCACGTGGCGGCGGCGTGTTGCGGTGCCCACGGTATGTTGTGGGCTCTGCACTCGTCCCTGCTGCGTCGATGCCGGGGACAGGGTGTTGGCGGAGCGGCGACCGCCGTACGTCTGCCGCAGATACCGCAGCACTTCGCTGCGGTTGCGTGGGGAAATGGCCGACACAACACGTTCCACCTCCGAATGGGAAGACGCCATGAGCGTTGCAAGGAAGTGGTCCGCAAGCGCCGCCTCCAGCGCCGGCGGCAGTTCCGGTGCCTCGGTCACCACCTGTGGGACGCCTGCGTTTCGTGGCATGGTATCCTGGTGGTGCTGCTTGCCCTCAGAGGTGGTGGCAGCATAACGATGACGGCGCTCACGTCTCCAGAGGGGGTCGTTAGGGGATATCACGCGGCCACGGTACGGCACCTGCCTCGGTCCCGGGTCTCCGGTACAAGGGACGGCGGGGTCCGCGTCACGCTGAATAGACGCTGACTGATGCACGACACGTCGCGAGGCGTTGGAGGCAGCGGCGAAGGTGGTGTCGTGCTTCTCCACGTCGGGACTAGCGGAGTCCAGCATCTCGCCGCCTTCACCAAGAAAGTAGCCGCTCCCAGCTATTCTCGGGGCCGCACAATCAGGGGAGATGCTGGCCGTGGCTGCCGGAGATGCTGTGTGTGGGGTACTGCTGTCATTCCCCACGGTGCCGGGAATCGCGGGTGGTTGAGGCATGCTTCCCGCCGATGACCGCCCATTGGGGGACCGTGTCTTTTGCCGCTTCGGTGTGTCCCGCAGGAGCAACGCGCAGCTGTCGTGCAGCCCGTTTCTATGCTGGGGATAGCTCGTCACAGCGCCGAAGAAAATGGGCTTATGCGGCAGCGCCGCCTTCGGGGTTGGTTCTTCCACCTGGGCGTCTTCCGGGGCTGCCTGCAGTCTCGGCCGCACCGACGGCGAGCCGCTGAAGTTCCGCGTCACCCTAAGCCGCCGTGGCGGGGACGTTTCGCGCACCGTCACAGGCGACTGCGGGGGTTTGCCGTCAAGGCGCTTCCGCCCTCCGTTGATGGCGGGGTTTCCGCTGGATGGAAGCTGTGAACTTTGCGGCGGGGGCGGCGTGGCAGGGGCGCTGGGGGTCTCCTCGTCGTGCTGCTCCAGAGGGCGCTCTTCGGCGATCGGCTGCTGTACCTCGCCGTCGCGTCCCGCTGGGAGCTCTTCCGTGAAGGATGCTGCGTCTGCCATTGCGCAATCACGTTCTCCTTGTAACTTTCCTCTCTCTCTCTCTCTCTCT
>NW_008826394.1:2660-8111 GCF_000691245.1 Trypanosoma grayi
TCTCCCTCACTCCTTGCCGTTCCCTTCTTATATTTGTTTATAAAAAGAATCTCGTGGGCCTTTGGTCGCTACCTAAATAATGAACCCTTCTCTCTGTATGTTTCCGTTGTTGCACTAAGTTTTGCTCCTCGTGTTTTCTGCTCGTCCCTTCCTATGTGTATGTAAGCGAATGCGCATCCATGCATATAAATTACATGTGTAGGCAAAACAAGTGAAGAAGAGTGAAGGCGTCAAATGCAATATCATCATCAATACCGCAGCAGCAGCAGGTGTCAAGACGTCCAATGAACCACGCATACACAACAATACCCATCCGCACCCTCAGCCAGCGTCATCGCTATCAGGCAGTGAAAAGCGCCAAATGGGGAGCATCACCACAGCAACGGGGAGGGAGGGTGTGGGAAAGGGGGTGCGCACAGAGAAACAAAGGAAGACTTGATATCAAGAGCAAAAGAGGGGAAAAAAGCAACCCCAATGATGAGTGCTGCATCGCAGAATAGTTAAGTGGCACAGTACTTTTAAGTGTCGTTCTCACACGCCCACGTACAGAGGCAGACAAGCACACTCGCGCAGCCCCACCCTCATCCCATCCCTAACCCCGTGCCACCATCACCAAATCTCCTCACACTCGGTAGAAGCAGTGATCAGTGGTGGAACTATGCGAATGAAACCTGAGAAACGGGATGCGAAATAATAATAATAATAAAAGTGGCGGCTACTTGAAAGAAAGAGAAAAAAGGTCGATATATCAGGCGCACACAACACCAACAAGGTGCGTCAATGGTAAACGCACACAAGCGCGCGCACGCCCATCTGTGCGGCGTGAGAAAAGAAAAAAAAATGCGGGACTGGAAGAGGGCCATGGAGACAGACCAACAGCAAGCCTAAATCTCACTACGAGGCACGATAGCTCTTCTCTTTGGCGACGCCGTTCTCCCACCACTCATTCGGCAGAGGCATAATGACACCTGCCCTGCGCGCCTCCACAAGTGCGGCAAAGGCAGCTCGCTCCTCCTCCGCAGCCGCAGCTGCAACCGACCGCAACGGTGTGACAGTGTCATTAGTCTCCTCCTCCTCGTCCTCCCTCTCCTCCGTCATCTGTGCTCGGTAGCTAGCCTTGAGGAATCGCACCACCTCTTCACATCGCACCGCGTCCGTGGCGGCGGAGACGGTGTCTACTTGGTGCAACGACTGGAGAACAAAAGGTTCAAGGAGCTCGGAGTAGAGGTAGTACATGTCCTGCAGCTCCTGTAGGTAGGGCACGAAGCCCTCATATTCCGTGTCAGCGGGTGTCCTCCTTAATGTTCCTGGTGCAGAATGGCTCAGTGGCAATGGCGCCTGCACATGATATGTGTCATTTTCGTCATGATTTCGAACTTCGAATTCATCATTTTTGTTGGGGGAGCGCCGACTGACGCTACGCTGATACTTGGCGCTGTGCCGCACTTCTCCCGGGTGACGCAGGAGAAGGGCAAGCTCCCAGAAGAGTTCTCGTATCGTTTGCAAGTGTTTCGCGAAGACACCGAGGCGCAGCACGCTGGAGATAGCCTCTGTCCACTCCAGAGAAAGCTCCCCCCACTCGCGTCGGCTCTCCTCTCGCGCCTCACAGAGGGCCTCCATGATGGTCGTCTGCAGCACCTCTACGGGGCACGACTCGCCAAGAAGGCTGATTTCGCACGAACTGTTGGTGTACGGTTTCACAAGAGAGCAATATAGCGTAGGGCAGGTACCACCAACACGAAACACATGCAGAACATCGCAGCCTAATGCCGCACTAATGTCACGCAGACTCACACACAGCAGCTCTGTTGCTTTAGCGAGTGAGAGCGCCTCACTGTCTGAATCAGAGGCGTCGTTGTCCTTGCCATCATTGTTGCCCTTGTGGCTGCCTGTATCTGACTTGCTGCGGTACGATCCTACGATACCAGGCGAGGCCTTCGCCGCACTGTCACAGACGTCCTCACCATCCTGAACCAGAGACAGCGAGATGCGCACCACCATGCCCCCTCGCATTGTGTGTCCATACGGTGAGTCAAGGTAAGCCAGGCAATCCGCGTGACGCTGTTTGAGTTCCTTGTAGACAGCCAGAAAGTGCTGAAACCTCTTGATAATTTTGTACGGTTTGCCCTTCAGTAAAGGACTGATGGGCAACTTTTCCCACTCATCCTTTGCGGTCAACCACATCTGAACAATATGGTTAGCCCTCAGTACTACATCGTGTGTCAATTTTTCCGGCCCTGACGAAGTACCACGTTGTGTTATCACATTGGAATTACCATTTGAACACAAGTTGCTTTCTGGTTTATTTTTTTCGCACTGCTCATGCTCCTGTGGTAACGCCTTGGGAGGAATTGGCGGTGCTTCGCTCAAGATCTCTTCATGGAAATGTTGAATTGGTTCAGTGGCGGCGTCTTTACGCTGTATACGTCCCTCCTGGGCATCACACAAGCGTTGCTCCGCACTGTTCTGCTCTTCATACTGTGTACACTTGTCGCGCCGCCCATGCAGTGGCACCATGGGTGTATTCGCTTCTGTCAACGACCCATAGGCATCCGTACCGCCCGAATCAGCACAATCATCCGGTTCATAGACATGGCCCTGCACAACCTCTTCCACCAGCTCCTGTGGTAACTCCCTGGCGGGTTCTGGGGGCACCTCCATCATGGGTTGTTCTTGTGCATGATCACCTTTGTTTTGGCTTGTCGGCGTGGAGGCCTCATCGCCATGGAGGTCAAGTTGGGAGCTGGCATCTGAATTACCAGGCTTGTCCTGTTGACAACGCGGTTTACGCATTTTCATTAGATCGACTGCCTTCTGAGAGAGCGTGCTTTCTGAATGTGAAAGTGTGCCTGGCGGCCCACTTTGCCCGGGTCTCGCCTCATCTTTCCGCGAGTCACAACTTTCGGCCTCTACCCATTGTTCCACCTGTCGAGGATGGGAAAAACTTATTTCCACATTGCTTTGGCGTGAGGAGGCGTCTCTGAGCTCTACTGGTGTAATCGAATGGGGCAACGACGATCCCGTTGGAGTCTCAAGACCTCGGTTCTCTTCAGGGGGTGAATGGCCCTGTCCTGTCCTTGCAGAAGCGTCCTCTGAGATTTGTGTTGAAGCGTGGTGGTGTGGATTTTGCACCTGCATGGTCTTGGTTCCCTCATTCTCCGGTTTTGTGGAGGATAAAAGAGAGTCTACAAGGGATGCGGCTACAGGAGCATCCCCAGGAGTTGCAGGGTCTTTGGGGCCTGACACCCCGCTCATACCCACGGCCTTCAGAGGACAAAGCAGTGTCCTCGGCTTCAGTGGCTTTGCCATCAGCACCATGTCGCCTTTCAGTGTCTGTGGGGAGTACGTGCGAAAACTGGCGGGGCTGTGTGGTTCAGCACTCTGACTGACACGCTGTGGCGACGGTTCATGCACTCTTGGCGGTTTTCCCTTTTGGGCACCGCCGTCTTTTCTCATAGGAGACGTAAGCGATCGTGGCAGCAGGCCAGAGAGATCTGTTGGGCGTGGCGAAACGTCTGCATCATTCTGACTACTTTCGCGTGGCCTGTAGGGCTGCTTTGCGCCGCCGGTCCGCCTGTGCGTAGAGGTGGAACGGCTTCGGAGTGCGAGTATCTCTGGCATGGGGCCGCTGCCACGCCCTTGCAGGTTCGGTGGAGCTCCGGGCTGCACGACCAGGCGAATGCGCGTCTGGTCCGTCACCAATCCGCACTCCACCATGCCGTCGTCGATGCCAATCACCGTAACGTGCAGATCACCGTAGTCGTGGTTTTTGAACTCGAACTCCTCCCCGACACTTACGGCGCGACAGCCGCGCAGAAAGAAGGGTGCAATGAAGTGACGCATATACTTATCGAAGGAGAGCTCCTCCCCTACGCTACCCGCGGTCAGGGCGAATACAATTGTCGACGCACCCGCTCCAACGGACCTTTCCTCGTGGCACTCCAAGCGGACTGCGGCACCTTCCTCCGCACCCAGGAGGCGCATCGTGTTAACAGACACCACCGCAGCATCCCTGAAGAACTGAATGAGATGTGCATCGAGGGCGGTATCGGTGTGTGAGGACATCCTCGGCCAGTTCTTCGAGACAGGCTTACACGTGATGATCGGCGTCATGGGAGCGAGAAGACCACTGCCACTAGAAGTATCAACGCCAGCACTCGCTGTCGAGGCACCGGTGGAAACCCGAAGTGAATTGCTGTGGGTGGCGCTGCTGCCGCGTGAAGCCGCGGGTGACAGCACATAGGCAGCCCTTGCCCTGGGTGTGTTTTTACTCCCCACGGCATCCACGAGCTTGAGGGTGACAAAGCCGCTGGAAGATGGAAACGCAAGTGAAAGTGTTCCAGCGTCCATGAGAACAGCGTCGTTGATGCAAGTGGTTGTAGATTCGCTTTCTTTCACATGCTGCATCGCATCACCACCGGCAGCTGCCACCAAAGTGTCGTACTGCTCCTTTGTTGGGGGCGTCATAGTGCCATTGCCGCCCAAGATCTTTCCTGCATAGGCTGTGTACCCTTGTACGGAGAATATTGGAACCTCCATATTTATCCTTTTTGTATTGTTGTTGTTATTTTTCTTCTCGTTGCCCCTTTGAATTGCTCGTTTTCTCTCGGAAGAATAACAGAAAACTCCTCACTCAGATGTGTTGTTGATAAATAAAGCGAGCAAGCCCAAGAGCTGGAAAGAGAAAAAGCGGTTTGAGTTTTCCTCAAGCGCCTGCTTCTTCTCTCGTCCCCTCGCCCCACCCTTGTCGTGGTCGCTGTATGTTCCCTAGTATGGACCCAGCTGCAGGCAGGGAGAAAAGCGAAGGGAAGAGCAAGCAAACGAACTACACAACCCCAGCGAAAGAGGAGGGGGAGGGGGCAGGGTAGAATCAAACACAGTGCGTGAGTGAGGAGTGAAATGGTGAACGGCGCCACATTCCGTCACCCTCTGTCTTCGCCCCATCAGCGGTGCACAAGACACCGCACCCCACACACCTCGCACACAGGGAGAGAGCGAGGGAGGCACAGAGACACATACCCAACACCTCCTAAGATCCATCAGCAGCAAGGGTTGTGTCATTCCATCCTTTCCGCAGCAGCAAGAACAACAGCCACCCCCACCCAACAAAGTTACCATCTACTTCTTCTTTTTTTCCTTTTTTTTGCGCTGCTCGCTGGCCCCTGTACTTTCGGAATCTGCTGAGGGCTGCGCGGAAGTCGACATGAGCTGCGTCATCTCCTTCGCCGCCTGCTCGTACCGTTTCGCGATGAACGCGTCCGGTTCGAAGCGGTGCATCCACGCGTCGAGGATGCCGGCAATATCGCGCGCCGCCGTGTCGTGGAAAAGCTCCGCGTGGCACTTGCACCCCTTCACCACCGCCGGCCGGCGCAGGCCGAACAAATCCCTGTGTACCGCCGCCTCTGCCAGCGCCGCGTCGGCGGGCAGGACGAGCTGGAGCGGGTGCCGCAC
>NW_008826395.1:0-8092 GCF_000691245.1 Trypanosoma grayi
ACTTATTGGCGACTGGCCACATGAAGCAAGCAGTGAAACTACAACACATGAATCTTTATAAATTGAGAGCAGAGTCCTCAGCACCCAGCGCAATTATGGCGGGATCATCATCACTCTCTGCGCGTACACAGACACACAGAGAGACACACATGCCAGAAGCAGCAACAGTGGTGCATACACCAACGCAGGGTTGCTGCTGCCATCAGTATTGCTGGCGAGAGCAGGCGTAGCATCAGCCCCAGGAACGGTAGTGGCCTCTGTTGCTTAGGGACGTGAGCCATCCTTCTTCCCAGGAACCACTGCGGCACCGCCCTCAGATTGTGGCGGAAGACTGTGCTCATCCCTCACCACTGAACCCTGTTCCCGCTGATCCTCTTTAATCTCTTCTTTAAATTTTTTAATCTCAGGCGCGTCCAACTTCCCCTCTCGTCCCTGTAGTTGTTTCAACTCCTGCAGTGTTTCCTTCAGCACAGCCTCACCTCTTGACCCCGCAGACACACTTTTATCAACGGCAGTTGCAGCTTTTCACAATTTACCCTCAACGGAGGCCAATGTGACATCGGCACTCTCTGTTGTGTCGGAACCAAAACGTTTCACACCTCCGAATACTTATAATAACTCGTTACTTTTTCCATGCGCTGCATTTGCCTTTTTCTGACGCATCCTCCAGCGTTTCACTCCGTTTAGCCGCATTTTACTGTTTATTCAGCTTATCAGATACTTTAGCAATATCCTGCGCTGCTGTATTTATCCCGTTCACTGACTGCTCCACCTCCAGCGATGCTTTGTATGCCCGCTGCACTTGCTAGAGACACTTATACGCCACATCCTTTGCCGCCGTCACTGTTGCCTTTGCAGCCCGCACTGCATCCTTGACGTGCTGATCCGCATCTGTTGCATTCGCCTCCGCCCAACCAAACAGTTGCAGCGCCTCTTCTGCTTTCAACACTGCGTCCTTGGCCTTTAATTTTGCTTTTAAGGCGATCTGTAACAGCTTAGTGGTTTCTTCTTTTGCCCCCTTTACCTCTTGTACCTTTACCTTTAGCTTAGTTATTGTGTCATTCCCATCTGTAGACCACATTCTCGAAGACGGCGGATTGGGCTTCACCAGTGCGCTGACAGCACTTCCAAACATTGCAGCTGTCTGCAGAGTTTTGTCGCCACCCTGTTTGCGGCATCAGCATTCACATTGGCCTCCTCCACTGCCTGCCTGGCCTTCATTGCTGCCTCTTTCGCCATCTGCAGTGCAGCCTGAGCACCTCTGGCGGCCAACTCACCTCTCTTCGCTCTCCCCAGCACACCCTCCTTCTCCTTCACGTCCGCCTCCTCCTCGGCCATCCTCGCCTCAATACCCTCAGCAGCGGCGGCTGGCAGGGAATCGACAACACCGCCCTCGGTAGCAGCAGCCGTCACGCAATAGGACGCCCAGCACAACACGAGGGCAAACACGCACAGAGGGTGGTGTACCATCATCCTCATCATAATCGGTGAGACTGCAGTAGAAACGAATCTTCTCGACAAGAACAGAGAAGCACAGTATAACAGTGCACACACCGCAGACACAGCAGCAGCAAGACTCCTCGACGATCTTCCACTCTCAGATATTCACAACAAACCCCCAAACCCCAAATAAAAAATTAAAACAATTCTCACCGCGGAGTAGCACCCCACCACAAAGCCCAAGTGGTGTCAGTGCTCTCTCCCGTCACTGCGATGGCGCAGCGGAGAGACAACAGTAAACAAAAACAACGGGGTGAATTCACCATACGAGCCGTCCCCGCAGCAGCGGAAACTTCTTCACAGGCATCTCCTTAATTCTGCTGCGGGAGCAAATGCATTTTCCCCACAACACACCCCACATACACAAGCACACATACTTGAGGACACGGAACAGGCGGTGGTGCGGGGTCGTGCACTTACTGTGGAGCAGCGCGCGTCCGCCAGCCCAATGGCGCCGCACTGCACACTCCGCCACAGCACAACTCCACCGCTGTGCTCCACAGAACACCGCAACAGTTAACAAAGCAACGCTTAAGCAGCGCGTGGCACACAACCCCGTAGAAAAAAGGAAATGAAGCCCAGAAACAAGGAGGGGGAAGATGTACGCCCAACAACGGGCAGCCGCCACGCATTCCTCCCAGAGCCAGGGCGCTATACACAGACAGTGGGGAGAGCAGCAACACACACACACAAAAAGATGAAAAGAAAATCCCCCAGCAAAAGAAACAGTTAGTGGGCGGCGCACAGAAGGGCGCAAAGCAAAGCCCAAGAAAAGAAAAGAAATCAGGCTCCCCTTCCCACAGTGCGTGTCGTCGAGGGCAAGTGGGTCGGCGTTACGCCCACAACGGGGCAGCAATGAAACGAAAACAAAAGAATCTTAACAATCAGGAGTGCAGTCCTCAGCACTCAACGCAATTACGGTGGGAGCATCATCGTCCCACGAACACACAGAGACACACACACAGAAGTCTTACCATACGGCCACACAGGCCAGCAGCAGTAGCATCAGTGGGTCACGCACCCACGTGGGGATCTCACTGCCATCAATACCTGCAACCAGCTGAGCAGCAGCCGTAGTGTCTGCAGTGATGTCCTTGCCCACAGACTCGGAAACTCTGGTCACCGCATCGCCCGCAGAGGTCTCACTCTCCAATGCTTCAGAAACTTTCGTGGCCGCAGCTTGTATCGTTGGAGTAGATGATTTGGCAAGACCGTCAGAATTAGAAGAACTGTCGTTCACTTTCTCCACACCAGTGCCGATATCACTCTTCACATTCGCTGGGATTTCAGCTGCCTTCTCTGGCTGCGTAGATAATGATTTAACGGCATCCTCAACAGGAGCAATATGCTCACGAGCCTTTGTCAGAGTAGCGGCGAGTTGTTTGTCATCGATTTTCTCTATGACCTCAGTCAACTTCGTCTCCACTTCCGGTAGCGCAACTTCCGAACCCTTCAGAAACTTTAGAGCCGCCTCCTTCGCCGTACCGATCGCGTCAAATGCACCAGCCAGCGTCTTGATGCCTTTATCATTCAGTTTCACAGTCTTCATAACGTTGAGCAGTTTGCGAGTGCGGTTCAGCAGAAGTGCAGCGGACACAGTGACGTCCACGCTGTCCTTGAGGGCATCATACACGAGGGTTGAGGCCATGGCGGACTCAGTTCGCAACGCATCGAGTTCTTTGTTGTCTTCCTCTGTGGGTTCAGCCGGTTCTTTTTTGGCAAATGCCGAGGCCTTCTGCGTTACGTTGGCTGCTGCGTCCAGAGCAAGAGAGGTGATCTCCACCAGCTTTGCGATCTTTTTCGCCTCATCCTGACATTCAACCGCCACAGCGCCCGAATCCGTCAGATTCTTAACAACGTCGGCCACCGCGACAAAAGCAGCGCCCCCCTTCCCAGTGTCTTTCTTCAGAGCATCCATGAACACTTGCGCCGCGGCCTTTGCGTTTTCAACTGCTTTCTCCGCCTTATCCCCCAGCGCACTGAAGCTTGAATTTGCTTCCGCAGCCTTGAGCGCTGCCTTACCAATCTCGACCTTTGCCTCCCTGACGCTCGCCACTGTTGGAGGATTCTTGGCTTCCACCGGTGCCTTAATCTTCGATCCTTCACCCGGCGGCAGAGACGCGCTCAGGTCCGTCAGCGCGGTGAACGACGTTTCCAGCGACGGCAAAACCACCTTCACCACAGCAGCCTCCAATACGTCGTGGACCACGCGGAGAACTTTTTCCGCCTCCCCCGCCATGGCCTGCAGCACCTTCTTCGCAGCAAGTTCATCCGGCGATTCAGGTGGCTCGCTCACCAAAGGAGTTTCTTGGGAGCGTGGTTCCACCTGCAGAGACTCTGTCGTCAAAAGAGTGCCAGTACCTGTCGGCTGCGCAGAGAGTGCCGCAGAAGCCGTCACGCACAAGGCCGTGCAGCACAGAGCAGCGGCCAACACACACACAACGCGGCGCACTGTCGCCATCATTCAATATCGCTTGAGCAGCTGNAGCCTCCAATACGTCGTGGACCACGCGGAGAACTTTTTCCGCCTCCCCCGCCATGGCCTGCAGCACCTTCTTCGCAGCAAGTTCATCCGCCGATTCAGTTGGCTCGCCCTCCAAAACAATTTTTTGGGAGGGAGGTTGATCCTGCGAAGGCTGCGTGGACACAACAGGGTGAGTAGATGCCGGGTGTGCAGAGGGAGCAGCAGATGCCTCGCCACCTGTGGGGAGCCCAGAGGAAGTATCAGCAGCAGCCACACACAAGGCCGTGCAGCACAGAGCAGCGGCCAACACACACACAACGCAGCGCACTGTCGCCATGAACCAATGTCGCTTGGCAGCGGGGGTCTGCAGGGAGGAGAAAAGAGAAACGCTGCACAGCAGACAGCCCCAACACACACACACACAGATGAAAAGAGAATCTCCAGCAGGAGAAACAGTTAGTGGGCGGCGCACAGCAGCGCTCAAAGCAAAACCCAAGCAAAGAAAGAAAAGAAAAGAAATCACGCCTCTCCTTCCCACAGTGCGTGTCGTCGAGGGCAAGTGGGTCGGCGTTACGCCCACAACGGGGCAGCAATGAAACGAAAACCAAAGAATCTTAACAATCAGGAGTGCAGTTCTCAGCACTCAACGCAATTATTACGGTGGGAGCATCATCCTCCCAGACATACAGACACAGACGTCTTACCAGAGAGCCACACAGACAAACAGCAGCAGCAGCGGCGCACGCACCCACGCAGGATTGGTGCTGCTGCTGTCCGTCATTCCAATGTCATATTTGCCTGCGGGCCCATCGCTTTTCTTAACAGTTAGCAACGCAGCAGTTGCCTTCTCTTCTGCTGGTGAACGCTCTTCAACACGATTGTTATGAGTGTCCGTGGCTGCATTGCTTGCTTCAGCCACAACCTCTGCTTCTCCTGCAGCATCAGACTTATCGACTGCGGGCGACGCATTCACTTCGGGCGACTTTGCAGCACTCTCTCCCATTAGGTGTGTCCCAGCAACAGCAGCAGCAGCCTCAGGCTTCTTAGCCGCACCGCTCTGTGTGGGAAGAGAAGCCGCTCTAGTCGTGGTGTGTGGCACAACAGAAGGAGAGATTCTGTTTTCCTTCTGAGTAGCAGCCCCAGTTTGTCGTTGTGAGCTCGAAGACACCTTCTCATTCCCCTCAACATCATCAGTGGATGATTTCAACTCTTTCTGTGCTTTTTTGAGCGCAGCATCAATAACTTCTTTGGCTTCCGTGGCCAAATCCTTTGCCTTGTCAGTGGAGTCCGATACTTCGTCTGCAAGTTTCTTCACATTTGCAGTAGCCTTTAGTGCAGCATCAATACTCTGCAAGGCATCTTTTGCACTCGTTGCTGCCGACTGGGCTTTCGTCTTTGCATCTGTAGCGTTTGCTTTTGCCCTCGCAGCAAGATCCTTTATCTCTGTGCTTACTGTTACCACTTCATTTTCGGCCTCAGCCGGCTTTAACTCCGTCTGCACCTCCATGGCGTTATCTTTTGCGTGCTTAGCACTCGCTGCCGCCGAACTCGCGCTTGCATTCGCGGTCTTGATGTCCCTCAGTGCCTGCGCAATCTTATTCACCGCCTCGGAAGCACTCGAAGCAACATCCGCTGCGTTCTTGTTTGCCTCCCCAGCTTTCTCTGCGACCGCGGAGAGTTTCTGCACGACGTCATTAGGTATTGCAATTGCCGCCTTTACTCTCTCTGCTGCACCCTTGGCGCTCTGCACTGCTGCCTCAGACAGTTCCTGTGCTTTGGTTGCCTTTGCCAGAGCTTCCTTCGCATCTCTCTCCACCACCCTGAGTAGCACCTCAGCACTCATTGCATTTCCCGCAGCCTTGTTGGCATTATCCGCCGCAGATTGCGCACTCGTGGAAGCAGTCAGGAGATTACACGCACTCAACGACGTTTTCGGAACGCTACCAGATGTCACATCAGGAAACTTTGAAATCTCTTCGAACGCTTTAACAGCATCACTCAATGCACTCGCTGTCTCGGCCACCATTTTATCGATGTGCGGCTTTGCCTTTTCGGCACTCCCCTCCACAGCCATAGATTCAGCAGCAGCGGCGTCATATTGAGCAGAAGCCTGCCCGGCTTCCTTCAACACTTGTTGCGTGTTCGTCGCAGCATCGGACAACACAGCCACACGCTCCTCCACCGCAGCCCTATCAACAGCAGCATCAGCCGTCACGCAGAATAAAACGCAGCACAGAGCAGCGGCCAACACACACACAACACGGCGCACTATCGCCATCATTCAATATCGCTTGAGCAGCTGGGGTCTGCAGGGACGAGAAAAGAGAAACGATGCACAGCAGGCAGCTCCAACACACACACACACGGAGCGGAAGGGAGCAGCAGGCACAACACACACACGAAAAAATGAAAAGAGAATCCCCCAGCAGGAGAAACAGTTAGTGGGCGGCGCATAGCAGTGCGCAAAGCAAAGCCCAAGCAATAAACGAAAAGAAAAGAAACCATGCCTCCCCTTCCCACAGTGCGTGTCGTCGAGGGCAAGTGGGTCGGCGCTACGCCCACAACATGGCAGCAATGAAATGAAAATCAAAAGAATCTTATCAATCAGGAGTGCAGTCCTCCACACTCAACGCGATTACCGTGGAAGAAGCACCATACTCTGCACACACAGACACAGAAAGACATGTCTTACCACATAGCCATACAGACCAGTAACAGCAGCATCAATGGCCTGCGCACCCACGCACGTTTGCTGTTGCCATCCGCATTGCTGGAAAGAAGCTCATTGACAGCCGCAGAGATGTTACTGTTGGGCTCAGGCATAGTAGCAGGCACAGACGAAGGGGCGGTGATCGTTTCCGTTTTGGAGTATTGTGCTGTAGGCTTTTCTTCAGTAACAGGTGGAGGTTTGGCCTCCTCGGTCAGGGAGGAATGCTCATGAGCGTCGCCCTTTGAATTTGCGGCATTCTCTTCAGGTTTCTGTGGGTAGTTGAGTCCTTCATTTCCCCTTACCTTCTTCAACTCCTTTTCCTCCATCTTCTCCCCTCCACTCTCAGTTTGATCGGGCTGCCGCACTTTGACCTGAAGTTCTCCCAGTTCCTTCTCAGCCTCCCTCAGCGCATTTTCGGCGGCTGATGTAGCCGACATACTTTTCAGCACCACACTTGCGGTGGGCTGCTGTTCCGCTTTCGTAGACGTCAGTGCGTCATCAACACTCTTTACTGCCGCAACAACATTGTTTGTAACATCGCTGAAGGCTAACGATTGCGACGTGGCATCATCTGTCGCCTTCGTGGTCTCTGTCTTCACTCCATTTAATATTTCATTCTTCCTTGGTAACAACTCTTCCTTAGCATCGCCCATTAAGGCTACAACTTCCTGCGCTGCTCTCTCGACTCCGGCAGCTGCAACATGAAGCCTAACCGCCGCATTGTGTGCCCTCCGCACCTCAATGAGGCAGCGGTCCACCGCCGTCTTTGCAGCCGTCACTGTGGCCTTTGCAGCCCCCACTGCATCCTTAACGTACTCATCCGCATCAGTGCAATTAGTCTCCGCCCAGCCGATGTGCTGCAGCGCCTCCGCTGCCTTTGTCTCTGCTATAACGCCGTCCTGAAGTTGACTCGCAGCCTTCACCATTATTACGTTCGCGCTACGCAAGACCTCCGTGATGCTTTCCTTTGCTTTCTTTGCATCACCCAGAACTTTGGGTTCTTGGGTGTCAGAAGGCTGTTGAAGATTCTTAACAGCCAGCGCAACATTTTTAACCTCCTCCTTTGTACGAAGAAATTTTGTAACCACACCCGCAGCAGCATCAGCGTTCACTTTCGCTTCCACCGCTAACGCCTTGGCCTTCATTGCTGCGTCCATCATATCATTCAGTGCAGCCTGAGCACCTCTGGCGGCCAACTCACCTCTCTTCGCTCTCCCCAGAGCAATCTCCTTCTCCTTCACGCCCGCCCCTTTCTCAGTCATCCTCCTCACCACACCTTCGTCTTTTGTGAGTGGCTGCACAGAGGGGGCATCATCAGAGTTCGCAGCCACGCACAAGGCCGTGCAGCACAGAGCAGCGGCCAACACACACACAACGCGGCGCACTGTCGCCATCATTCAATATCGCTTGAGCAGCTG
>NW_008826396.1:0-8085 GCF_000691245.1 Trypanosoma grayi
CGCAGAGGCCATCCGCCACACTCCCTCCGCTAGCGAAGTTAAGAAACAAGGGAAGCAATGACATTAGATAGAGACTGCTATACACACCCACACAGACACTCTCGCTCTATCTCTCCCTTATCTCCCCTTCTCCACGAGAACGCGGCAAGGTTGTGATGAAGAGGGGGTGTTGCAGCCACAGCACACAGATGACGGTAGCAGCACCGATAGATATACACTCGCATCACAGCAAATGAAAACGGGGGAGCCGCGTTCATAGTTCCACATCACGATTCATATGATGTATAAAGGATCGGGTGGGGATGACGAGGCCAGAGACAATCACACACGCACACCAATAGGAAACGCGAAAAAAAAAAACATCATCAATGACGTGTATGCGTAATTTCGCATGTATAAGTTTGTGTGTGGCTTGAGACAACAGTTGAACGATGGAAGGGGGAAGGGCACTCAAAAGACGAACAAAAACGCAACAACGGAAGGACATATGCAGAAAACGACACACGCATACACAAGTGCATATCGGCCCTTAGCCTAACATGAGTCAATTACACAGTTCGGCCTCTTTGTCACAATGCCCACCACACCAGCCTTGTTTTTCCTTTCTGGCATTCATATTCCTCTCGCTTTCTCTGTCCTTGTTGACACACCTGTTTTACTTATGCACCTGAGACGAGACTAGACAGAGGCTCAGGCACGCACATGCCGGCATCAAAAGCGGCATCGTTGTTTACATTGATTCCTCCCCCTTCTAGACCCACCACCCACGAGTTAATTGCGAGTTGCTCACTCTTCCACTGTAAGAGATTTTTCGTTGCAATTCCTCCAAGAAGAAGAATAAGCATTGCACAACATCAGAATCAGGAGGTACAGCAAAAGGAAACGTGCGATTTTCCCTATGAAGAGTGTTGGGGAGTCGAGGGCTGCAGACACACGTACACACACACACACACACATACATTATATATATATATATATATATATATATCTAAGGGGAGAAAGAAGTGAAGATACATGCGTCTGAATGAGTAATACCAGCAGCAGTGGAGGAGGCGTCACAAGACACACATACAAATTTCCGTCTTTTATTCCCACACCTCCTTGGCACAGGACTATGAAATGGACACCAGAAGGTAATACGGAGGGGACGCACGCGTGTAGTTGAAGAAAGAAAGAATCCGCAACAATCAAAAACCGAAGAACCAGCAAATGAAATGACAGGGAGTCAACTCCCACAGCGGAAATAAAGCTCCTTTGGTGGAGGTGCTTCTGTATACCCCATCTGTCCTCTTATAGTTTTACCCTTCATGATTGGGTGCAAATCCGCAAGGGGAACACAAACCGCATCACCAACAGGCAAAGGCGAAACACAGACACACACACACACACACACACACATACAAAAAGACATACTGCACGCATACATATACACGCACACAAAAGTCTAATATATGTCTACATAGTCACATGCATACACCAAGAGGCGTTGACATCCAATGCCCACCGCACCCTTCCTCACCTTCTTAAACACCTTATTCGTATTGTCGTTTCCTGGTTCTTGAGTGAGACAAATATGCATCTTTTCCCCTCAATTTTCCCCCATGTGGGTGTGCAAGCGCCTGAACAAAGGAGATGGACAGTAGGACGGAAAGAAGCGTACTTCTTGTGTACGTTCCCTTCTCTTTTTATTCTGCTCTGACAGAGAATTACCTACCACAGAAAAAAAAAAAACAAAAAAAACGTGGGCGGGCACATCAATTTGTCCCACCGGGCCGGCAGCGGGAAGGCACACACACACACAAGCAAATTCCTGAACGAGTCACGGAAAACAACATGAACGGGCGTGGAGTGATGAGGGGGGAATCGCACACAATATTCATTTCACGACGCCTCCTTCCCCCCCTCCTGCCCAACGTGCACTCAGCAGGGCAGCAGGCCGCGGTCGGGCAACTCGGAGGAAGACCGAAATTGAGGATGATGGAATACACCGAACGAGAGAGAATGAGAGAGACACACACAGGGAGAGGCTACCGAGAGAACGAGAAACGAAATTAAACAACGAAAAAACAACAACAAAAAAACAACAACAAAGAGCCGGCACAGTTTGTTTCCCATTAGAATCAGGCACTGAGAAAGAAACGGTTGTTTTCACCATATGGGGGGGCTGGCAGGGATGTCGGGTGGCAGCAGGAGGGCGCCACACCTCCACCCACCGCAAAACGGCCGCCGATCCTCATCCCCGCCGCATGTGCTGTTCTGCGCCGCGAGCAAATAAAACGACAATCAAAGACACATGCACACAAACACGCACACGCGTCAAACCGAAGAAAAAAAGAAAGAAGGAAAGAGTAGCCATACAAAACAAAAAAAAAACGTGGAGCGTAAAGCCTAAAGTCAATAAAAAATCCCTATATAGCGTTCAAGAAGACGAAAAGTGAGACCAAAACGCACAGACACACACACACACATTAAAAAAGAGGCCAACAGCAAGAGAGCTGAGGGTGTGAGATGTGCAGTACATGGATCCTGTCGTGCAACCGCCTACTCATGTCCTTCTCCCCGTCAGTGTATTTTTCCTTCCATTTCTTCTCTCTCTCCCTCTTTCTAGCGCTCCCGGTCAAGAGGGGAACGCTGCCCACTCTCCCTGTCAACATAAGGAAAGGGAAAGAGACATGTTCGATGATGCAAAGAGGTCAGCATACAGGCGAGGGTGAATCTCCAAAAGAAGCACCAAAAAAGAAAATGAAGGAACATGAGTGATAGGGAAACAAAAAACTAAAGCCAAAATACAAAGAGCGTATCTGCATGCCTGCCATCTTTTTTGTTTGCGTGTAACAGGGGGGTGATGGTGATTCACCGGCGACTCAATTCGTTTCAAAAGAGAGGAAACGCCATACAAAAACGTGTTAAGAAGAAAAAGTACCCCCCGTTGTCGCCGCTGCTGTTGGTTGAACCACCCTGTCGTCCAGTATCTTCCCATTTCATCAACTATCTATGACATTCACACCTCCACTACAAAGTGCGCGCGTGCAATGTTGTTGTCGTTGTTGCACCTGTAAAAGAAAAGCACACACACACACACACACACACACTTATATATATATATATGTATATATACGGCTCTACATTCAACATGCTGCCCCTCTTTCAGCACTATTGCAAGCCATAATGAAGAGGTGACAAAAATGACGAAACTGAGAACACAATAACAACGACAACCACTTCACGCACTTACACATTAGTATTCTTCAACTCCACATATTCAGGCACTAGGCCATGAGCAGGGAGAAAAGAAGCAATACACCGGCAATTTTTTTTTTCCCACCTTACTCCTTTTAAAAAAGCATCTCTCATTCTAGTATATCTGTTTCATCTGCTCTGTATTCCTGGAAGTCTCCTCCTTCGTACCTTCTTCGCCTTGTTTTGCGTGCCCCCCTCTTTGAGACTGCATTGCCCCACTGTGCTGCGACCTCCCACCACCACCACCGTCGCTTCTTGATTTTTTGTTATTCCTTCAATGAGAGGAGAGAAGAGGAGATATACACCCACTTTTCTTTCTATACGCCATTCCTCCGCTGCAGGTGCCCCCCTTACTTCATTTTTCATTATCTGTGGCAGGTGGATTTCCCGGGATCTCCATTGCTCTCATTACCTCATTTATCTTTTCTTGGTAATCCTTTATCACATTCAGTGCAACGCTACTTGGCAGTTTTGCAAGTATCTCGAGTAGTTGCATGTACCCAAGCAATTCATCATCGTTCACGGCACGATCATATGCTTCATTACTATTAAGGATGAAAGGCTCGCAGAGCAAAACATTCTGCTCCTGAAAGCTCACCTCTGGTCCACGGTCGTCTAATAGAAACACGCGGTCGAGAGGGCGACCCATAAGCCGCAAGTCCTTTTTGTATTTGTCTTCCCCTACGAATGTGCAGTGATGGCGGTACAGCCGGTGGGCCACATGGCCTGGATCAAGGTGATCAAAGATGTGCCGCGCATACTCCTCTGTGCCGGTGGTGAAGAAAACCACCTCAAAATTCGCGAGACAGAACTCTAGAAACTCCATCGCGTGCGGCCGAATGCACACATAAAGCCGCTCGCGATTCGGTAGACGCCCGACACCCCGCGGAGGCGCTCTTACCACATGAACACCGCTGGCGTCACTGACATCGCTGGTATTGTCAACAGGACCGTCGTACTCGCTCGGGTGCATGGGAACCTCAACTTCAATCTCGAAATGGCGCGGGTTCTTCTCAGGGTCCCACCACCACGGGCGCTGTTCAAAAGTGTGCACCAGCGTGTCATCAAGGTCCAAGCAACAGGTCATGCGGTCCGCATGCTCCAGACGCTTTGGCGGGAGAAAATTGGAGAAGGGTCTCTCGTCCTCGCTCGCTGCCGCCTCCTGGACCGACTGCTGTGATTGCTCGGGCAACAACTCTGGCGGCGTGGGCGCAAGGGGAGCCACTTCGTGCGAAGGCGCCATACTATCGTGAGTGCCTTGAGAAGAAAGACGTGCAGCGATCATCTGGCTTTTCTCTTTCTTTCCGACTTGCGGTTGTTGCTGTTGTTCCTGTTCCTCCCGTTCCGCTCTCCTAGTCCCCGTCGGTGTCCACCCGCCACCTTCACCGATCGCCACTGACGCCTTCGTGCACGCCTGCGCCATCGATGTCGTCACCTCGGCGTTTGTTGGCACTGCCGCCCCAACAGGCGCAGCAACAGTGATATAGCTAGAAGAAGGATAATATTGGTTGGCATAATGGCAGGTACTGCCGCTGCCACTGCTGCTCCCACCATGCGGTGTGAATACGGTACCTGGATCTGCTGAATTTGCAGAGCACCAAGGATTTGGAAGAAGATTATCGCTCCGTTCACCTGACGGAGACGTACTACACAAAAAACCTGCCTCTGGCACAGAAAGAGGATACTGTTGCTGTTGTATCCATCGGTGACTAACATCATGCATGCGAGGAACCCTTCTGTGCTCATTTCCATCGTTCACATCGACAGGGGCCGGAGCCCAGTTTGTTTGCCCATCTCTATATCGCATATTACTACTCCTACTACTGCTTCTGCTGCCGCCTTCACGTTGGCCGGTGTAAAAAATACCACCTTGCCTTTCTTGTGCGTAAGAAAGCGGTAGACGACGCGAGGAAGGTCTTCCTTGGCCGCTACCACTATTCCATTCCCTTGCACTGTTAACAGATGGAGGAGCATACATTTGTTGAGACGGCGCTGATCCTACCTGTGTGCGATGAATGTATTCATGACACCCTGTCAAAAAGAATGAGGGTTCGCCACTATTGGTTGCCGCCTGCGACGGAAGAGAAGTGTTACCAGATTCAATGTTAAAGACGGTTGCCGCTCTTGGCACCCGATCATATGGCATGGAAGATGGGGATGCAAGCCGCTCGTAGTGCTGATGATGAAGATATTGATCATGACTATAGTGATTATGACGCTGATACTGCCTATCTGACAGTTGCGGCGGGTAAAGGCATTGACTGCCAATCTCCCCTCGCCGTGACATTGCTAAGTTAGTGCCGGGCAACATCTGAAAATATTCGTTAGTACCTGCTGCATCTGGCGAGGTCTGCTGCAGCGACGCGCGGCCGCGGTGATGATCACGGCGAGGGTGACTGTGGGAAGCCGGGCTCCCACCACCACGACCCCCACCACTGCCTGTGTGGCCACTAACGCCGCCTCTTCCGTGGGGCATTGTCTGTTCTTCCCCCCCCACCCTTCTTCTCTCCCACTCAGTTTTGTTCCGTGAGATCCCTATTTGCCACACCTCCCCTAGTTTTTTATTTTCACTCCCCTTTTCCAGGAAGTGCGTACGGGAGCGGAACAATAAAAAAAAAATCTAAACACAAAGAAAGTAACCAAGAAGGCAAAAACATACAGAGACGGAAACGCAGTGAAGCAAATGAAAGTAGAGTGAACCAAAGTAAGCTGATCCTCAGAAACAATTTACAATTGCATCAATATTCTCTGTGATTACTTAGAAAGGCTCTCACTCTCCCATCTTTTTTCTTTATCAATGGGATCACGATTTCTGTTTTACCTTCCCATTCGGCTAGGTGCACCTTCATTATGTCTTCTCAGATTAACTGGAGAAGGAAATATCCGGACACGATATTGATAAAGACAGACAATACACACACACAAGAAAAGGAAACGGCAGCTTTCTTAAAGAGGGTATAAAAAACGGATTACTGTGTGCGCAGCACATCCGCCTCGCCCACCAATTACTCGCCTTAAGAAGATGTTTGTCCCCACTTTAATCGCTACAGGCCTCTCCCGTGGTGACGTGACACCACCATCACCACTGCCGCATACCTCTGACATACATGTATCCACAGCCGCCTATTCAACACACTCAAACAAGGAAAAAGAAAAACATATCTTTCCACGCGCCTCTACGACACAGTGGCCCAGCGGTATCCACGTCGCACAGTTTCATACGTTGTGAAGAATACGCTGCCGCCGAGTGAGATCCACATGACGCGTGGTACAACACCGCGAAAGAAGCGCTGCGCTGGTCCCCACCTGTCTGTCGCCCGCGGGGCCTCGCGGAGCAAATCATTAAGAGCCGCACGAACAGCCTCAGCCCCACGGAGTGGCGCGGCGGTCGCCGTGCCTACTTGCCCAAGCATGATGCGCGTCTTTAAGACGTCCAGCGGCGTGGTGAAAAACGCCGCTGTGCCACCACTCAACGCTCCGCATAGCGGCAGATACTTTGGACTTTCGTCTGTATGCAAAGACACCTTTAGGGCCTCATAGCACGTCATCTGTATCACAGCAAAGGGCAACTCGCGCAGCAACATAATAGGCATGCCCATGAAAAGATAACGAAAACCACGCCAGTGGATATGCTTTGATGTCACGTCAGCTGCAGCATCTGCTGGAATATTTTGCGTAATATGCACGAGGGCACGATGCACGCTGTGATGGTGACCCACCTGAAGCTGTTGCTTCACCATCTCCGTGGGTACGCGAATGAGACATGCAGATGTCTCACCAGCCATCGCGGCGGCAGCCTGGGCGATGTTTCGCTTCAATGCGCTGGTTGTGTTTCCATCAGTGCTGCTACTGCCACTACCACCACCACCACCAGTGGAATGACCTGATCCGTTGTCGCCTAATATTGCCATCTTTGTAAAGTCATAGCCAACGAAAAACGCTGCGCCACCTGGCACCGACCCAACTGCGACAGCGCTGAGTCCACGGTACACGCCGCGAAATCCACCAGCACGGTACAAGCCGTCCCTCGACTGCAGTCGTGTCTTGATGGTGTCGATAGGGTAAAGCGTGAGGTCCACCACAAGGCCTGCAGCCGCGCCGGCGACAAGAGATTCCATTAGTGAAATCTGGTGTGATGCGCCAAAATGAAACTGCAGCGCCAGGCTTGATCTACCTGAGTATATCTATATCTATATATATATATATATATATAGATATGTGTGTGTGTATAGGGAAATCCCTCCTTTCTTTCACACAGAGAAAACTCTACGCGGGCCAACGCGAAACAAAAACAGCACCACCAACGACAATAATAATAATAATAAAACATGGAAGTTACACAGGAAGCAGAACATCCAGGTTTCGGACGCAATGCGGGAAATGCATGAGTGAAAACCCCTGTAGAGAGATACGGAGCACATGGCAGCAAATACTGATGGGGAAGGATTCACCCTCTGAATCTGAATGAACAAAGAAGCAAAGAGGAACGAAAAAAAAAAGAAAATTCCTGCGACAGGTAATGAAAAAGAAGCACTCAATAGGTGATCTCAAAGAGCACAACACATGTCAGCGAAGTGGGCAGTTTCCCCAGAGCCGAGTACGATTTGCTTTTTGTTGGGTTATAACAGAAAACATTTCACACTCAGCACCTCTGTTCGTATCGCCCACATCCACATTTCTAGGCCTTTTTCCCCTTTCACTCTCTAAGCCGTGGATCAGAAAGAACACGAAAAATACATAAACGAAAGTCGTATGGTGACCAAAGGAGAAACGGAGAGTCCAAAAATAAACAGCTGCACACATATAGAGATTCACAAGATATATATATATATATATATATATATA
>NW_008826397.1:0-4662 GCF_000691245.1 Trypanosoma grayi
GCTTTGCGTAACAGTTGCAGCGCGGTATACTCGAACGGCCAACCCGCACGACAACTCTATACAACCATCATGGTGCAACACCCAGCTCTACATATTGAAGCAAAAACCAGTAAAGTTTCACCTCCACGCTGTAACGTTAATTTTAGGCTTTTTTTCTAAATCGCTCAAAAGTGTTACTGCTGAGGAACCGGACTGTGCCAAAGTTTAAACATGTACCAGATGGATCGTCCGACACTTCTGCTTGAAAGGTCGTACACCACCTGAACGCCTACACTATGAACTCTAGGCATATGGCTCTCTCGAAGTTAAAATAAATTATTGGCGCAGCAGCCATGATTTATCTCAACGGAAAGCTCGTCGCCCAAGCAAAAAAAGGTGCAGGACCAATAGCGTTAGCTAAAGGGCTGAATTAGTCGCATTGCAATTTGGCCTGCAGAAATCGCTGAAAACCATTCCCCGCTGTAGCACCCCATCGTGCAGAGTCTCCGTCTTGACGGTTTACCAGCGCTTCCCATGGCACTACAAACAGGCCCACCGACAGCAACAGACCCTATATTGAGAATGCTGTGGAACCTGTTATTGGACCTCTAACACCGCAAGGCACGCACACAGCTACCTTTTTTTATTGGGCCACTGTGGCGTTGCAAAGAATGAGGCATGCGATAAGGAAGCCAAGACGGCCTCTGACTTACCACAGCGCACGGGCACGTTGAAACTGGGCGTGGTTGCGTTGACAAAATGCAACTTACGTAGTCAGTTTCCCAAATTACCTACCCCTCGCTCTAGTACCACCAGCCATTGGAACCCGACACGCAATGGCCCCAGCTTAAAGCTGGGAGGGGGGGCGGCCTTACCTCTTTTTCGCACTGATGCATCTTGCTGC
Organism: Trypanosoma grayi; assembly: GCF_000691245.1. Taxonomy (NCBI): domain Eukaryota; phylum Euglenozoa; class Kinetoplastea; order Trypanosomatida; family Trypanosomatidae; genus Trypanosoma; species Trypanosoma grayi. The sequence continues at coordinate 884 of NW_008826397.1, forward strand.
TGCAGCTGCCTGCTGCTAGTATTGCCGCCCGCCACGCCAAATACACGTGGGTGGTGCAACCCAATAGAACCCCCTCCCTCACTTTAAAAGCCTCGCGTAGAAACGTCCGAAGGCAACCCAGAAGCAGTGTTATTGTGTCCCCGCAGCGCGGTCAACCGTCAGGAGCGCCAAACCTGCTATAGCTGTCGGCCATGTGTTGTGACTCACGTGGCCAAAAAGTATGGATTCTCACGCGCGCATGCCCTATGGAAAACCAAGCACCCAGCAGCCGCAGAGCCGCCTGACATCCTTCCAGAACCGCCCCCCTCCCCAGAAACGAGAACCAAACGCACAAAATTGAATACGGCAGCCGAGCCGAACACGATCGAAAAGAAGCGGCGAGAACAATTCACTTGTAACTTATGCGCGGCGCCGTGAAAAGCGCAAATAAGCCTCACACAGCGCATTCGCTACTTCCACCACCTGCAATGCCAACATGTGGAACGTAAACAACCACGGGGGGCAGAAGAGAAAGTCAAAAACTCACCTTTTTAATACGACCACTGTGAATTCAGGGCCCTAACCAAGGCTAGGCCCTAGGCATCGTGGGAATGCCACATCGTGAGGCCAATATCTAGCGCCAAGTTCATTACTTAAGAAGCTGAATTTCCACAATTGCAGCACCGGATCCGGCTTATTTCGGGCTGCGCCGTGATGCGGTTTCTACTTATTTGGGGAGCGTCGTTCGGTGCCTTGCAAATGAGGCGCGTTTTGTAATGGGCAAAGTACCTGAACGGAGAGAACGCAGGGAAAATACACGCTACCAATCAATAAGTTTCACGGTCGAGCACCCGGTTTCCCAGACTGGGGAATCCAATGCCATACGCCATAGCTCTCCCGGGAGCTGCGCCATGGTCCGGATAGAACGCGACCTGGCTCTCCAGGGATCAAGCGGAGGGCCCAACCGGAGACGGCTCCTCTGGGACACCGTGCTGCTGGTGTCGCCCACGCCCGTGAGTTGAAAGATCTCCACGATCAGAGGATTTTTAGTGGGTATGGGTCGATTTATCCACCACCGAGTCACACATAATCTGCCCCAGCACGGCAGATATGCACAAATGCATTTTATCTTTTCTCCCTTGGGCGGTGACACCAGGTCGTAAATTTGGACGAGGAAGAATTAAAAAAAAAAACTACGGTGAAGCTCCCATTCCACATTCGTGCCGAGCGCCGCTCCCTACGAAAGGCACCACGCACAGAAGCACCACGACCCAAACTATGCTGTCCGATGTGTCAAAAAGTCATTGGCAGTGCTGGAGGGCTGGTAATCCACATGGAATACAAGCACCCCAACGGACTGACCAAAGTGGCGTCCGAACCAAACAAAGCCACACCAAGAACCCACAGGTCCTAGAAAGAGAGAGGGGGAGGAACCCCCTGCCTTGCACGCCGCTGCTATAAAGCAGGAAGAAAGTGATGAAGCATCGCCGCATCTTACGAAGCGTAAGAGAACAGAGGCGCCCCTCACGACCAAAGCGCTGATAAAACACGAGGGAAAATACCCCTACCGCCCAAGCGGCGGAAGGAAAAGCAATGCCTGGTGTGCTTGAAATGATTCGCTTCTATTGAATCAGTAACGTTGCGCGGCAAAATATTTCCTGAAGACCAAGGGGTTCCCACAACAGGGAAACGCCGAATGATCCAGGGGGATGCTCCCAAAAATTTGCTAATTACAGCCTTTCTATGTACAACGCGCGGGTTCCTATGCGACAGCAAACGCGGACCCTCAAGGCACCACGTGGTTAGACATGAATTCGGGCCGGACACCGTGAAACTGAGCCAACGTAGACAGTGCGAAAGGAAGGCTGCATTTGCTGAGCTGTCCCGTGTTAAAGAGTCTACACTGCCACTTTGCTGTGGAAAAAAACTATGTGGAGAAGCTATACTTCATGCAAAATTTTGCCCAGTACGTCTTAGCATTGGAAAGGCTTTGTCCTCTACGGCATTCCTGGTGGAAATAGCACTTGCCCGTACAGCGGAAGGGGTGTTACATTCCTCTTTCTAAAATTTGCTACTTTTTAGATTTTCGCCGAACTCATTACTACAAGACGCCACCCTTACCTGCATTTTTGCTCCTGCAACCGGCAGGCAGGTCTACAAGATCCCGGGTGACAGGGAGCGGCCGCCCGAAGCCTTAAACGCGTACTTCCAAACCGGGGGGCATAAAAAAAATACACAACATAATACAAAAAAAAAACCACCACAAAACACAGAAAAAAAAATACGTAACAGACAATAAAGCGCCCTTCCATGTTGACGTTGGGCGGCGGCCGGCGTGCCCCGCCATGGTGGCGGACTAGGCAAGGCCATCGGCGCAAGTTGAGAAGACGCGAAAAGAACCCCAAAAAAAGGAACCCACCGCAGCGTAAAGGGGGTTAGGGTGGGACCAAGCGTTGGTATGACGAGCTGGGTGGTGTACCATGATGGTTGTATAGAGTTGTCGTGCGGGTTGGCCGTTCGAGTATACCGCGCTGCAACTGTTACGCAAAGCCGCCCCTTGCATTTCGCACAACAGCATATATTCAAGGCTACGGGTTAGCACCGTCGTGCATAGTGGTTGCGCGTTGGCTTCAACTAAGGCATCATCTGTGTGGCTGCCTTTTGGGGATGCCGGCAATTGTTTTAGAGAGTTTGCATTGCCCAACATTCGGAGCTGGCCGTGGGATGGGGGATGCGTTCCCAGTGCAATCCTTTTATACCATACATTGCGTTGGCATGTCCAAGAGCCAATTAGAAGGCACGCAGCGTGTCTCTTTTTTGTACCCAGCTCCACGGCGAGATGCCCGCTAGCTGCATGAGCCGCTGTTTCATCGGCCTCCGCACGCGCGCTGAATGGGAGCCTATTCTGCGGCAGTTCTGGAATGTGATTCCAAGCAGGGTCTGGAGCCGCCCCATGGCGACACACGTGCCATTGTAAGGGGGAGCAAGGGGGTTTGGATTTTGGTCCCGAATAAGGTGTGCATCGTTTTGGTTGCATTAATTTTCATGAAGCAATGTTCTTCCAAGGGTGCCACCGCGTTTGGTCCCTGTTGTAGGGTGGGGGTCATGGTCTCTTGGTCACGGCGTCAGCCAATCATGGCGACATTATCCACAAAGAAGCCGTGCCGTAATAGCGGGGCTTCGGCTAATGGTGTGCTGGGGGAATTCATGACAATCATAAATATGAGGGGCCGAAGAACCGTGTCTTGCAAAACTCCCCGCGCGAAAGAAACCGGAGAGGAGCGCATCTTGTTTACACAAACTACTGCCGTCCTGTTGCGCAGAAAAGAAGCCGGCCAACGCAATATATGTTGTGGTGCACCAGACCGTCGCAGATCAAGTATTATTTTGTCATTATCTACCGCGTTTAATGCTTTTGGGCAATGCACAAACACTGCGGCCGTTCTATCCTTAGGTGTCGGGCGATGCATTGTTGCTCAAAAGTGCAATAGNTGGTTCAGTGTGGAGTGGGATAGTCGAAATCGTGACTGCTGCAGCGGTGCGAGCACTGGCCCCATAACATCACGAATGCGTGCTGCTCCGATGCGCCCCATGGGCTTGCAGAGGCAACGTGTGAGCGCGACTGGCCTGTATGTCTCCGGTGCAGTTGCTTTCTTGCCCAGTTTGAAGAGTGGGGCTATAATCCCATGCCTTCAGCTCTGCGGAACGATGTCAGTGCGCGGGGTCTCGTTAAAGAGCGTCAGGGCGGAGTGTTTTGCACATTTTCCAAGGTGTCGCGGTGCCCCCCCCCCCCCCCCCCC
>NW_008826397.1:4854-8083 GCF_000691245.1 Trypanosoma grayi
GGGGGGGGGCGCATACACGCTTTATGTTCCGCCAGCTGTTTCCGTTGGAAACTTCAAGGTTCAACCAGGGCGTTCGCAACCGGTTAGTAGCAGCTGGGCGAAGAAGTTCTCTGCGTCGAATCTTTAGCCGCTGACTGGATTGAGCGTGAGGCTTGCTGGCAATTGCCTTATCCAAGTCTGCCCGCTCAGGGGTCCAGAACGGGGATTGACGCCAATTGCCCTCCGGCACCCCCCGCGGCGTATTGTGGAAAGCCGTGTCCCAGAGGCGGCGTGCTTCCCCACGGTGTCTATGCGATTCATGCCTCGTTTTAGCCTGCAGTGTGAGTCGGTGAGTTTGCGGAACTTTGACCAGTTTGCTTTCTTCCATAAAAGCAAGGTCTTGTTGACCTTCTGGACTTCTAGTGGGGTGCCGTCCTCTTCCCCACCTGGACGGCAAAAGTGATGGTGTGCTGGTCGCTGTCCGGGGNTCTTGTTGACCTTCTGGACTTCTAGTGGGGTGCCGTCCTCTTCCCCACCTGGACGGCAAAAGTGATGGTGTGCTGGTCGCTGTCCGGGGTGGGTTGTGCTGTCCAAATTGTCACTATGCAATCCTTTGCCAGTGTGACATCTGGCGCGGAGCCTCTATGCCTATCGGCGTGCCGTGTCCTATTGCCAGTGTTGGCAACAGGAAATTCACCGCCAATGCATCATTGTACAGCGGCATCATCTCTGGAATCAAACGGGGCTTTGTGGCCCCATGCCATGCGTCTGCATCGGCGCGCGCGTCTATGAGCTACGGCCCGTCCGTGTTGTTGGGTCTATCAAGGTCCTCTGGGGTGTTTTTGATTGCGGCAGGACGAAAGGTATACTGATGAAATCGCCAGCCCCATACCTGATTCCAGACGGGCGGTCACTTGCGCAAACCCAATGCCTGCAACAAGAGCCGGTCCTCCCCCTACCTTTACCCCATCTCTGATGAGGTTTGCACACCCCCACCGCGACAGGTGCGAGCTATCTCATGGCGTTGGTGCCCTAGGGGCCCGAAACTAGCTGTTTAAGGCGTGGGGCATTTTTGCCCCACCCAATAAACAAGAAGTTATGTTTTCATTATAGAGCCGTTTGCCCAACGCCAGGCGTTTGGCTTGTGTTAGCCCTGCTGGGTTCCATCGCGCGACCATCGAGGTAGGGCCCGGATTCTCTTCGACATTTCCGTTGGGCAGTTGCTTGGTGCGGGTGGTGCTGCTTATGGCGCGGCAACGCGCACCCCCAGATCGACGAGGACAACAACACGCCCGTGCAAAAAGCGGCCGGCTCTCGCACCGTTCGGTGTCAGAAGCCTGGCATCGCAAAGTTTACAAAATAAAGCACTTTGCTGCCGATTGGCTTCGCGGGGCAGTGCGGGGTGCTGGGCCTTCGTTCCACGTTGGGGCGGCCGTCAGTGCCACGGGGTGCGGCACATTATTGGAGAATGTTCCGGACGCCGCGCCCCCCACCATAAACAAAAAACGCCCTATTCTTTTCGGAGGGCCACAGATGAAAACATTAGCAATCCGCGAACGGATTTGCAACTGCGGTGGTGTCGCGGGCCGCGGTTTTGCCGCCCTAAAACGGCCTAGGGGCACCACAATAAGGGGTGGGCGGCCGGGCCCCGCAGCGGCCCAAAAAGAGACGCCGCTGCCCCAAGTGCGCCCCCCCCGTTTCTTTATTTTCCTTCGGTGGGGCGGGCCGGAAGAAAGACGACCCAGCCCAGGCGGAGCGGCGGGGCCGTTATGATCGGCGTTTGGCGCCTTGGTGCTTATCATCTGGGCCCCCGTGCCGCAATCACCGTGGGCGTTTATCGGCCATGGCCGCGCGACAGCCGCTCTTCTTGGCCCGGCGCCCCGCCAAACAAAGGTGCCGCTTTGCTTGGTTATGGGCGTTGTTTGGCATTTTGCTGACCAAGTGGTGCCGCAGGAAAATTCCATCATACACATGTTTTTTTTTTTTGAACCCTGCAAAAGCAATGGCTAAGCCTTACCCAACTTGCCAATAGGAGACCCCATAATTCATTTTCATTCTTGTCTTTGATCTTAAGTGGTAAGAAAGTGTCGCAAAGTGTAAGGTTTTGAAATGAAAGGCAAGCCAGAAGCAAGCAATGTCACCCACAAACCCCCAGCTGGCCCTCATGGACGTGGAAGGGATGACGGGCATGACCGCTCCCAGGGCGTTCGTCGAACATTGCGGACGGACCCCGTTTTCGTTCGAGTACAGACCGAATTTCAGTGCGCAGGTCAATCGAGCCAAGGGCATATTAACAGTCAAGCACGGTGAACTTACCTTTTCTCTGGAGAATTGTGCAAAAAACAGTTTCGTTTCTTTACGGCACCCCACGGTGCCTTTTAACATGCCAAAGAACAAGAACTTTCTTAAGGCTTTTGACGATGCACGGGCGACCTTTCGAACTGAGTGGATGGCACTGGAAGAAAGCAAGTCAATACTGTATCAGCAGTATGAAATAGCAAGGACATAACTGGCTGAGGAAAACTTAAAGATCCAGCAGGACGCTTATGCTCAAACGCTGGGATCACATGATCGAATCAATCAAACGCAGCCTCAGATTAACACGTTGGAATCTCATAAAACCTAGTTGTGCGATGAAAACAACCAAATGCAAGCTTAGATCCATCGGATGCAGTCGCGGTTCGCCCATAAAGAAAAACAGACGGGACTGACAGCGCAGCGGGCTTCACCAGAGGGTGAAAATGACTTTAGTCCACTAGGCGTTCACACCGTTACGCATACTGCCAGATGGGCGGGCATGCCAAACGGCCAGATACTGAGTTGGGGGCTCAGCCCCAGGTGGGTTTGCGAGGAATTAATGAGCTCACCAATAAGTTCGTGGAAAGAGGTTTCCGACCTGAAGAAAAAAACAGGACTTTTGAGGGCGCTTTGGAGTATTTATTGGAGGCCTCCCTGGAACAGTTTCTGGCGGCGTATCGTGGTCTTTTCCCCTTGCCCATGAAACCTGGATTTGATCTCTGCCAGCCGTGGGGCAATTTTGTGGCATGGATTTATGCTATCCGCCACGAGGGCATGCCGGCTGAACAATCACAACTGGGCAGACGTTTGTATTATCAGCTTCGGGTGGCTCAGGCGGCGAAGGAAAACCCCGGAGTCAACATCCAAACTCTTGCCAATGCCATCAGCAATCCCAGAAAAGAAAAAGACCCCGTTTTTCAGGCGGTTCAGAAAGCGAAGAAACATTCCGCCC
>NW_008826398.1:0-8023 GCF_000691245.1 Trypanosoma grayi
CGCCGAATAAAGGGATTGCCTCTGCCACCATGGCATGCTGGTCCTCCATCGTCTTGCGGGAGCCCTGCTCTGACGTCACTCCGTACTCGAAAATACGCCACAGTGACTGTGTGCAGGCTGAAGACGGTTGGGACACCACAGTCGACGCTACGCCGTCCGCTTGCCCGTTGTCGTTCCTGTTCATTCCCCCCTCCCCTTTGCTTCAGTGCAACCCACGCTACGTCTGTGGTGTGTTTTTTTATGCCAACGGCACCACCACCACTGCCAGTATCACCGTAGACACACCACGAAGAACTTTTACAGCCGCACTTGCTCTGGATCGCCGCACCTTGAAAAGGTGCACCGTTTTCCCTTGCTGACCCACAACGGCGTCTATATGGCTTCCGTCCGCACTCACTGTGACAGCTGCAACCGCTGTTGGTAATGCGAAACGCGCCGTGAACAACGTCCTCTGGGCTTCACGAAGACCCACACCCCTTATGAATGCGCAGAGGAGAAATAGAAGGGCAAGAACAAAGAAAAACATCACCACGAATGTGCGTATTTAGATGGCCACAATATCAAAGCCGTTTCCAAGAAGAAGAAGACCCCAATAAAAACACAAAGGAAAAAAAAAAAGGTACTCAGGTTTTTCTCCGGTTCTCACAAAACCTCTTGCCAGACAGTCTTTCTACAAAATAATCTCACCTGCAATATCCCTGTCGCATTACACGTTGAACACCAAAAAAATGCGCTGAAAGAAGAAGCAGGTCACATAAAGTATACAGCAACAACAACAATCATCACAGGGAAGCAATACAGTTAACTGTAAAGCAATTGGAAGAGTGTCAAATTCACAGGGCACATGACACTAACAATGCAGCTCAAGACGCATTAAAGGGCACGTATTAAGGCAATAGAAAGTGCGCCCAAAACGATCACAAGAACGTCATAACCGAAAATACGCGAAGGGGGAGTTAAAAAAGCTGTCGACACTTACACAGAATATCCCAAAGAAGCAGACAAAGCCCTCTCATGAAGAAAAATACTTTTGCTACTATGAACAACACATTTCAGCTGAACCAATAACGTAGTGACATTATCCGTGCTCCCTTGTCGCAGGGCCTCTTGGCACAACCTATCGGTGATCTCCTGCGGCGGCACTCCCTCCGCCGCGAGCTGTGAGCAAAACTGCACAACCCTGTCGTATGACATAACATCCCAGAGACCGTCGCACCCAATAATGAGAAACTCGTCCTCGTCCGTCAGCTTTGTCGACCGAGTCTCTGCTTCAGCAATGACACCGGATGGCTTTCCATCTGTGTACTCTTCCAGCTTGAAGCCAGCATCACCTATGGCACGAGTAATGCCAAGGCTCAGCACCTGTGGATTGTACTTTGGATGGCCCACACGATTGCTGATAATTCGGCCACCACACGCCTTGACACGCTCACCTTCCGCTTCGTTGCAGTGCAGGCTGTGCTTTGTTGACAACACCAATGGAGACCCCGCACGACAGAGCACTATCTCAGAGTCCCCAACATTGCCAGTAACTAGTGTGTCATCCACTATCATGGCCACGGCACACGTGCTGCCAGATTCAATCTTCTCACTTGCGCACCTTCCTAGAAAAATTCCTTCTGCTTTAGCTATTCCAGCACGTATTGCCTCCTCGGGGTTTGTCTTGATATCTGGATGACTAAGAATCAATGTGTGCAAGTTGTCGCGAAGGAACTCAGCGCACTGTGTGCCACCATGACCATCATACACGCCGAATAAAGGGATTGCCTCTGCCACCATGGCATGCTGGTCCTCCATCGTCTTGCGGGAGCCCTGCTCTGACGTCACTCCGTACTCAAAAACGCGGCATGCGGCAGAACGGTCACCTTGGAGTGATGCGAATGAAGTAGTGCTGCCGCCGCCGATGGAAGAGGTCGCGGGAACTCCAGACTCACTTTGTGAAGAGACACGAATTTGCATATCTTTTTCCTTCTTGATAAACAAGCTAAACCGGTAGAGCGAGAAAAAAGAAACGTAGGTAAGAAATGTCCCCTCTTTCGACAACGTTTTCCGCACGGTGGTTTGATTTGCTCTGTAGTGATACTCAAGTGAACAAAAAACAAAAAAAAAAACGGCCGAAGCTTCGATGATGACTGTTGACAGCTCAGAGAAGTAAAAAAGCTCTCTCACCCAGGCTTGGTTCACACCACACAACATCGACAACGCTCATGCGCAGAAAAACTGAAATGCACCCTTCAGCAAACAAAAGTTTACAATTGTGTTTAGCGCAGCATTTATACACCGATCGATCAATACGTATCTAAAAAACGGCTTCTGGACCCCCCTTTATGTTGCCGACGCATTTCTCTTTTGTTCTAGCACAACGAGAGCATGCGACAGGGACGAACCTTTCAAAAGGTTTATCCCCACGTCAATCTCATCCCAACAACTATTTAAGAACGCTTCGGTCAACTCCTCTTCTAGTTCACTTGGGAGCAACAAAATGAGGTCACGCACATTCTCCGCAGCAGCACTCCGAGTTATGACACCGTCAAACGCAAAAGCGTACTTCAACCCAAGAATGTGTGTAAGATATTTCCACTCGTTAAGGTATCGTTCTGGAGGGGTACGGGAAATGTGCTTTGCTCGAGCCGTTAATGGTGCCCTCCCAGAGCGAAAAACATCGATAAACGCGCGTCCCTTGTATTTTTTGGTAGCTGATGGCTGCTCTCCTTGAGTCTTCTCATTCTCATACACATCCATAAGTTCATTTTGATGACGCACACAAAATTCCCGTGAATGTCGAATTGTCTGGCACATCATGCCAACTGCTGAACGTAGCGCCCGAGTTTCATTCGGTGTGGGTGGACTTGAACGCAGAACAAACACAAATTCGACAAGCACACACAAATAGGGAATAAGGAGCTGTTGCTCAGGCACCTCTGCTGTATCGGCACAAAATCCAGAGAGAAGCAGGGGGAACACTTTTTCGGTTGCATCTGCCGAAGAGAACAAGGCGAGAATCAAGTATGCTCGACGAGTCGCCCTGCAACAGAGGAGATAATCCTCCTGTACGCTACAACTCTTTGTTGTTGCCAAAAGCTGGGTTATAACACCATCAGTAATACATGTGAGAACCGTATTAATGACGGCAGTGCGTGCTTCGTCCCCCAAGCCGGCATCCAGGTTCACACCAGATGCTGTAACAGTCTCTGCATGGTGTAGTTCTGTCCACCCTGTTGTCCTCCTGAAGTGGATAACATCGACATGCCCTACATGTATCAACTCATGCACCAGCCTACTCACCCACAGTTCAGGTGTTGCCACTGAAACGCCGAAAGAATAAGCATTCCTGCGTAGTTCCAAGTCAACGCATATTCTTAGAACGACATCTACGAGGCCCGATTGAATATGTTTCAATGACAAAGGTGTCATGCAAATTGAAGAAAAAATCTCACATGCTAGAGATAAGAGACGTGGGTGCTTTCGACACGCAAGAAACATGCTTTTGAGACTCAGAAACGCCAAAAGTTTATAATCCACAGAGCCGAGTGGTGTTTCCTTTTCGACTGGTGTATGCATAAGAAGACTTAATATAACAGGCCTCAAGATTCCCTTAAAAAGAGAATCTTGAATTTCAGCGGCAAATGCGATGGCGTACTGTCCAATGAGAGCCCACAACGAGCAGATCACATGTGACCTTACTCTAACAGAAGGATGAACCAAAATAATAGGAATCATTCCTTCAAGAAGTGACATCCACAAATGATAACCTGTTTTTACCGCTGGACCCGTCGGCTTCTCCAAAGTTCGAAGTGAAGTGATAGGATTCATCAACAGAGTAACCCGCGGTAAGCCAACAGTAAGCTTTGCTGCGCGTGCTTCACTATCAGCATCCTTGTATCGACCTGCCCATTCAGATACGCCACTGGCATCACATACATCCGCTGGCGGTGGTTCCAAGCCAAACTGAAGCCAATGCCCACATGCCTTTAGGTAGGAAGTACTCAGTAAGGCAACAGCCTCATCAACATTGTTGCAGGCGAAAGACGTCAAGCAAAAGACCAGATCCCTGAAACAGTCCTTCATAAGACCTATATGCAAAGTGATAATGCGTTCACAAACATCCCATGCAGATTTTACGACTTCTGGAATCACGGCACTATGGCTCAGGATAGAGAACACGACGTTCCATCCACTCGCCAAATGACTAGCTCGAAAATCAATAAGTTCCGCTATAGTTTCAATTACTTTTTGACGAATAATGACGTTCTGATTACCCATTAGAATGGCCTCAAAGGGTATGAGGACCTCCTTCTGAAATGAGTAATTCAGGAGTTCCTCACGCATGAGGTATGTAAGTGCTATGATCCTTAGGCCTCCCAAGGCAGAAGTTGCAATATCAAATGACATTTTTCCAGCCAAAGTAAAAACCTTGCTGGCATGGGCCCACAGGTCTCTCCACTGCATTCGCGAACTGAATGAGGCACAAACTGTGACAAAATCGAATAGTTTTGTGAGAGAAAATGTACGCGAGCAATTCAACTCCTTCTCGCAGACAGAAACTAAAGCATTAGCCATAAAAACTCGTGTCTGTGATGGATACTCTGTAGCATCAAACAAGCGTTCAAGCCATATATCCACAGAAGCAAAACACCTCAAACCAGATAGAATTGCAAACCGTTTCGTGATGGAATTCTTATCAAGGGAAGGAGGCACGTTCTCCAAACAACCAAACCATGTATCTGGAGGAGGTTGCATTCCTTCACCCGATGTAAACCTCCTGCGTTGTCTCTTCCAAATGCCCTCGACACCATTTGAAATTAAATCCAGTAGCGAGACTCCATTGTACGCCACACGCCATCCCCTCGTTGTTAGTGAAGCTCCATTAATTGGAAACAAATTCAAGAGCATTGCCAGCAACTGGATCCTCGGCTTTGATATTACATTTGAGACGGTAACACAAGAGTTCGCTGTTTGAGAAATACTTACAACTTTTTCAAGTTGAGTCAACGAAAAAAGTCTCTCAATAAGATCCTCAGCCTGTGACACATTGCCAAAATCACAGCATACATGAACAGTGTTGACCACACCTCGAAGAAGAATATCAAAGTACTCTCGATTTTGGGGCACATCAAGAAAAAGAACAGTTACGTCCAGGCCAGCCTGTGCATTCGGGGGCAACACAGTAGCCTCAGCCATGGTAAAAAACCTCTCAAAGGCGCATAAAAGGCATTTCACCAAAGGGTCAACAGTTATTGCCCACATTGGAATTGCATTTTCAATTCTTGTGGCTTCCACGAAGTTATATTTTAGCGCATTGGCTGTGTCAAGGGCCTCAATCACATCCTTTAAGGCGGAGAGAACCTCAGTTTGGTAAACTTCCTGTTGTTTCCGTTGAGCAGTATTAAAAAGGGCATTGCCTGCAGCGTCTAACGGTATCATTACAGTATCCGTTATCGCTCTGGCCACAGGAGCTAAATGCCTGAGTATGGGAATAGACTCCAGGACCCCAGATGAAATCCTATGATTTGACGAATTTCGGCCTCGATTGCTACAATTGGAGCTCGGAGCAGTAGTATCAAACTTAGTGGGACGAAGCTTAATTTCATTTGAGACAATACGTTCGTAAATCGCTTTCAATAAGGTTGGATCAACATCCTCGCCTTCATCAATGCCTCTATTGTTTCGAATAAAGCCCTCAAGTGTCATCTTGTCCTTAACATGAGGACTGTGAGCATCGGTGTTCAGCATGCATATCGAAAAAGATAGGATCAACGCCGTATTAGCGGATCGAAAAGCCGTTGGATTTTCCTTGCAGTATTGCGCGGCAAAAAGCTCCATTGTTTTATCGACAACTTCAGCTTCACCAAGAAGTTTGAATCCACCTAAAAACAGTCTAACCGCCGCATCAAGAGCCATTCCAGTAAATGAATGTTGCTCAATCCACTTTACAAAAATAAGCCGCGAATACGGTTTTCGAAAGCTCTTCGCAAAGAACTCACCAATGACTAATTTATCAATATAGTCTTCTTTTTCCTTCAAAAACATAGCAATTTTCTCTGCCCTGGATTCCATCTCCTCTTCTGCTGCTTCAACAGTCTCGGCACGATCTGCCGTAGTTGTGTCCGCATCTATCGTTGATTCATTGTTGGCTGCAAACCCAGTTTTCTCCCCATTTCCTTTAGTTTGGCATTTTTCCTGGACAATACCTGCTACAAGAAGAGGTTCTTTTGCAAGGAATTCAATTGCAGCTGCTGAGTCTTTTGCCTCATTCATATGATACAAAAACTTACGAAATGCCTCTTTTATACGCAACGTCTCCATAAACTGATCGTTTTCATTCGGTAGTGTATCAGATACTGAAAGATTGCCTTGGGTCTCCAATTGTTTTCCTAAGTAGTCTTTCGCTGGCTCTGGGTGAGACAGTAGTATAGTAGAAGAATTTTCTCTGGTGAAAGACCTGTTTTGATCACATTCGAACCGCTCAATCCACTGGCGATTTGAACAGGCAACCAATAAGAGTGTTGCTAATGCACTTCTTCGCAATGAATCGGGAACCGAAAAATCTAATACGACCTTCTCAAAGAGTGAATCCTTAGGACCCGAAGCATCAGAGCCTTTTACCCCAGGGGGTTCAGAAAGAGCAACCAAATATCCAATCATCTGCTCATATACACTCTGAGAACGTGCATTACAATCATAGTTCAAGAACAAAGCAAGTAAGTTTTGTGGTTCTTCAATATAGCGTCGGAAAACCTCAACTACCAGCGACTTCTGAACAAGGGAACATGTTTTCGATTCCAACACTCGGAAGAATAAATGACGAAATATTGTCTCAGTCTCATTTACCATGAGAGGACCAAAGCTAATTGAACACGTCAGTAGCACATTCACCGAGAGACGGAATGCATCCAGGTCCTTTAGCAATGCAGTACCCAAAGTCGAAGGAATCACCGCAGACTTCAAAACCGAAAGAATGAGTGAGGAGTTGCGGAACACTGGTCCCCCATTGACAGTTAAATGAAGAATAAGACCAAGTGCTGTAAGCATTACCATAGAAGATTCACTGGGTAAGCCTATAGCCCCAACTGCGTTTCCCGTTTGTTGAGTAGATATAGAAGACACCACAGGCATCTTAATTAAACTACAGCAATACTCCAACAGTTTTGCTGCATCTGACTGAAACCCTTCCTCTATTGCACCAGATCCGGCTAACTCAACTCCACTCACCTCAGTCATTTCATGTTCCACAGCTTTTGATAATGCCTTAGCAATATGATTCAATGCAGATTTAGCTTCTTCATACAGTGGAGGAATTGCGTTGTTTCGAGTAAGTACCCCAAACAGCCTTTCCACAACTAGCAATAAAACCTCACCTCGAATGGCGAGGAAATGATCGTTGCGGTCATAGTGAACTCTCTCGCATACAAGCTGACGACTACAACTCGGTACAGCAGATGCCTGAAGAGCAGTGACCAGGGTAAAGAGGACTTTTTCATTAACCTCCTTACCTTGAATATGCTGGGCAAGAGAAAGGACACCTTCAACCACCGCATAATACAAATTTACCGAGCCATCCTTCGAAGTATCCTGGGCACTGGTAACTCCCTCCTTTACAGGAAATGTAGAACCTGAACCACCACTTGGCCCACCACCTAGAAGTTTTGAAAAAAATTCGCTTGCCCCACCTGGCGTCCCTTCGGGTGTATTTATCTCCAGGGGAACTGCTTCAAAACCTGTTGGGATCAATCCAGAGTTAAGCAGAACTGTGGCAAACTCCAGTGAGGCCATCAAACTCTTACTGGAGGCCCGGGTTCCACAATTTCCCAACAGCGACAAGCGACATGCAAAACCCAGACGGCATAGTGCGCTCTCTCCTAACTCTAATTCACTGGGTTTGCTTTCAGAAGGGGAGGAACCTTCGCCACCTTCATTTTTCTTTGTTCCACGCCCTTCTATAACCTTTTGCTTAATTCCATCAAGATCCCTGCGAACCACAGTAAGTAAAGAGCGAATCTTTGAGCTACGTTCCTCATTCAGT
>NW_008826399.1:0-8014 GCF_000691245.1 Trypanosoma grayi
TCTAGGGTGCTGGGCCTCTTGCGCGAGAAGGACCGCGAGATTCTGCAGCTGCGCTGCTCGCTAGCCGTTAGTTATCGTTACGCCGCGTTCGCGATTCACCGGCAGCGCCAGCAGCACGCGCCCGGTGTTTCCGCTGCGTCGCTGACGGCAATGGAGTCGCGCTTCCTCGGCGCGCTGTCGGGCACCGTCAAGAGCCCCGAGCAGGACGCGCCGCTGCTCGTGAACCGTGCGCCCCCGCACGTGCACGGCCTGCCAGACGTGCCGCTTCCGCTTGGCCTCCCGCGCAGTGTCGCCCAAGTCAGCGGGGTGCTGTCGATGCTCAACGTGGAGGACATGTTGCAAAAGAAAGTCCCCACCCGCATTCTCGCGCGTGCGTGGCGGGCGTGCTTCGTTGTCGTCGACGACCGCGGACTGGCGGTGTACCGCAGCGAAGAGGACTACCGTCAACACGCATTCCAGTGCGCTCTGGTGGTGGCGCCGTTCCGTGACATGGAGTACTTCGTGCCGTCCTTCCGCGACTTGCCGATGCGGGAGGAGGAGTTGTGTGACGCCGTGGCGGTCGGCGGCGGCGGTGGTCAGCAGAAGCAGCGGCATCGCCATGGGGGGCGCAGCAGCAGCAGCACCAGGAGGTTCCTCCGCACCCTCATCGGGAGGGGCAAGCGGAAGGGTGCCTCAGACGCGAGCGAGGGGCACGATAAAAGCGACGAGGAGTTGGGTTCGCAGGAAGATGGCAGCAAGCCCTCGCAAAGAAAGCGCTTTGATGTGTACGAAATGCAAATGGCCCGCATTGCCATTGAGCACGCAAACGACGTGAACTATGCGTACTTTGGTTTCATTGCGAAGCAGCCTGCGGCGCATGTGGGAGGAAAGGTGGTGAACCCGCCTATCCTCTTTCGCTCGCAGAGCGCGCAGGAGCACGTGGAGTGGGCGCACTACTTCGCACAGTGCTTCAACCGCAGGTTATACCGCGAGATGTTCCCTACAGCTCTCGCCGAGTCGTACGCGGGGACTGGCACGAAGGAGACGCAGACAGACGTGGAGGTCACAGAGGCTATTGAAGCAGCAAGAGCAGAAGCAGCAACAACAGAAGAAAGCACGGCAGCGGAGGAGAGAGAGAAGGTGGCACATGTTGTCGCAGAGGTGGAAACAGAAGTCGCGGGAGTAACCACAACGGATGTGGCATTACAATGTTCCCCACCCCAGGGGATCGATGCGGCAACCAACACGGAAGAGGCAAACAGGGAGTGGGTCTTGTCGTCGTCATCGTCGCCGGTGCTGGCTACAACACCACCGCCGCCGCCGCCGCCGAGCAGCACGCCACCCATGTGGAGCGTCATGGAGCGTGGCGGCGGCGCACAGGCTGTTGACAGCGCAGATGGAGACATCCCACAAGCCAGTAGTGAAGCGGCAGTTGTGGTGGTGAATGCCGGCGAACCACAGGAAGTGCCGTGGAAGGAACTTGTCATGGAACTACGTGAGTTGTTGGTGACCAAAAACACGGAGCGTGAGGAGCTGCAGCAGGAGTGTGATGGTCTGCGTANCCGTGTTCAGCAGTTGCTGCATGAGTCGCATGAGATGCGTCGGCTCGTGGAAGATCGCGAGCGTCTTCGAGATCAGCTCCAGGACTCCCACGTGGCGCGCAGTGCGGAAGCGCAGCGGCTGCACGAGGCGCTGGAGAGCCTCCACGCGGCGCAAGAATCCGCGCTCACTGCGGAGACGGCGAGGCAGGACACCGCCTCACGCGAGCAGCAGCAGGGGGCGCGTGTCCAGGCGCTGCAGCAGGAGGTGGTGCAGCTGCGCCAGGAGCGAGAGCTGCTCGCTGCGGAGCTGTTGGCGGTGAAGGACGGCTACAGCGAGGGGCTGCGATCGCTGGCAAGGAGGGCCCTGGGGGACATTGACTACCTGCATGACGCCTACACTGCAGAGGAGTACTTGCGCGCCCTGCACGGCAATGATGCCCATCCCCGCGTGGAGCACAGTGACGGAGGCGCGAGCCACGATAGCAGCCGCGACGACACGCCGAGTCCGCAGCAACGGCGTCACGTGCAGCTTCCGAGTGAGCCGCCACCCGCGACGTCTATGCGGCAGCCCGCCGCTGCTGTTGCGGCGGCGACCAATGAGGCGTCGAGGACAGGCGCCACCAGAGACTGCTCAGCGAAATCAAAGAAGGAGCAGCATGTGGCAACTGACGCGGACGCAGTAGGTGTCGCCATGCTTCTTGTGTCCTTTACGCCGCAGCATATGGCTATTGACGGTTGCTTCACCGTCGATGAGGCGCAGGCGCGGCTGCTGCGTAGCGGCCCGTCAGCAACGCAGCGCGGGCGGCAGTGGGTGATTCTACACCACAACACCGGTGCCGTGTTCGCTGTGACAGCAGAGCTTCAGACAGAGGCGCACGCACCGCAAGTAGAAGCAGAGGCAAAAACAACATTACGCGCCGCTTCGCACCGTAATGAACCCAACAACGCGCTGCCACGGAGGGCGTTGCTGCGGCGAGCCTCCTCTGTGTCCACGCCAACGGTGCGTTCCAGCAGTTCGCGACAGCTGCGAGAACGGTTGCTCTCTACCAATGCTGCCGCGGGCAAACCCGTCGCGCGTGAGAAGTCGCGGGTGGGGCAATGAGACGCGTCGCCTTGTTTTACGCCTTTTTTTGTTGTTGGTGGAGCTCTGCAGACATGGAACTCCCCAGGCTGTGGGTGAAGAGAAAGAGAGATATACATATACGTGTGGGCGCTGGGGGAGTGGAGCGGTGCTGTCGCTGTCTAACGTTTCTTTGCGTCAGCTGGCATGAGTGGTCCACCTGTCCCTGGCTGTGTCGGGGTGGGTGGGCGTTTGTTTCTTCTTGCATTGCGCGTTATAGAGGGTTCGAGAGAGAGAGAGAGAGAGAAAGGGATTGGTTGATGGCAATAGCCACGGCACAACAATTCACTGTGTCTAATTATCTCACCTCTTACATACCCCCTCGTTCTCTCTCTCTCTCTCTCTCTCTCTCTCTCTCTCTCGTCTTTCTTTCCATTGTCTCGTCGTCACATGTGGGGTCTTTGGGGAGCGATATCCATGACACTTGGCTGAGCGTGGTACGAGAAAACGGCTGAAGGGGAAGGAAAAGAAAGAAGCACGGATAAGCAGAGGGAAGAGATCGCTATAAAAGCAGCAGCAGCACCTGCTGCTGCTGCAGTGATGCCGGCGTCGCTATCACCCCCACCACCGAAGGGCTTACGGGACGGTGGCACCGCGGAGGAGGTGTTCATCCACCCCTCCGTAGCGCTCACGGTGGTGAGCAGCAGCAAGCTGGAGGTGGGGGCGGATGGGCCGCCGCCGCCGTTTGGTTTCGTGCACGCCACCGCCGTGCATCCGTATGTCATTCGCCTCCGTAGCACAAGCACTTCGACATGCGTCGTGTATCGCGTGATGACAAAGCATTCGGCGTGGTGGGAGGCGGAAGGAACGCATGGGGTTTTGCACCCACCAAAAGAATTCTGCGGTGACTATGACGAAGGCGGCAAAGACAGCGCCTTTAACGATGGCGATTTCTGCGGCACTAAGGAAGAGACTGGTGTCACTGTAGCTGACAAAGACACCTCCGTTGCGTACGTCTCGTTGCGCGTGCAGGCGCCGCTGCTCCTGGACAAGCTCTACGACAACTGGAGGGAGGCGTGCGCCACCGCCCCACACCTAAACCCGGCGCTAAATAAATACACAGCAGCAGGGCCGGGCGAGGTGGTGGCTGCTGTGGTGCAGGGAAGGAAAGGGGAGGGCGAGGGACCTCCAAAGGAGGGAAATGTTATTTTGCCGCCGTCACCGCTCCCTGACTCCTACAAGCGCGGCAGTACCACCACATCGGTGGATGTTCTGAGCGTTCTTCTTGCGGAGCTGCCTGCGTCGCACGCGTTGCTGCGTAGCCCACACGCAGCGGCGCCCAGCCCAGCGGACGCCGAGTTCAACATGTGGTGGAAGCAGGTTGTTGCCGCTGCTGATGTGTATCTGGGCGTTAAGTTAGGCACTGAGAGTCAGGCGGGGCACCAGACGCGATGGAAACGGAAGAAGCACGCGCGTCGGCTGCACACGGTGGTGACGGTGTTCCCGCTCCCTGTGAAGTTGGCGTTTCTGTCGCAGTGGGACTACATCATGGCGCAGACTGTGGTGCTTGAGCGGCGGCTGTCCACGCTGATGAAGACGAAGGCGTCCCTGCAGGAGTTACTGCAGCAGCGGGAAACGGCGTTGCAGATGGCATTGCAGGAGTGGCGGGCGGCGCAGGATGCCCAAACCCGCGCCGTGCGGGAGGCGGTGCGGAATTGGCGTTGGGTGCGTGCGCACGGCTACAGCAACAAGAGTCTGTCACCTGCTGCAGTAAGAGAGGCGGCTGGAATACTCGACGCAGTGGAGCTGGGAGACTCTGAGGATGATGCTGATGATGGCAATAATGAGGGGGTGGTGATTCATTCGGTGGGGCTGGTCACGGCGGCCATTATCTGCAGTTTTCTTGGTGGCATCGGGCTGATATGAAGTATAAACCGAGTCGTGCTGCCTCGTGTTGTAAATTATGCGGCGGCAGGGGTGATCGGGGCAGCACGACTTCCTTCCTGGAAGCCGTTTCTATTCACACTGCCATTTTGTGTGCCTTGCTCTCTTGTCCCCCCCCCTCCAGAAAAAAAAGACTGTTCGGAGTGCAAAGACGCCTGGATTTCTTTTTGTTTTTCCTTTTTTTTCCCCCATATTCTTTTTTGTTCGGTGCTGTTGTTCCTTGGCGCACTGTGCGGCAGGGCTGGTGTGACGGCATAGAATATTGGTACGCACAACTCGATGCCGCTGTTGAAGGCGTGGACAACGCTTCAGCCCAATGGCAAGCTGGAGGTCTCGCTGAGCAATAACTCCGGTCTTGACGCAGACGGATGCTCCATCATCTTCTCGCTTCGTTCCTCCCACCCGGCGTACTTCTCGTTAGTGAGTGCAGAGCTGCCGGACGGCGTCCTTCTGCCGGGGGAGCAGCGCAGGCTTCTACTCGAGGTGGCGCCGGAGTACATGCGGCTAGGTATCACTCCGCATGTGATGAGGCCCCTGCCTGGAGCAGCATCAACAACAACAGCAGCAGCAGCAGAGAGCGGCCAAACAACGACGGAGCTATCGCTGTGGGCGCTTTCGGGCGGAGCGGATTCGACGACTACTCAAAACACCGGTGCGTATTCGATCGGGGACATGCAGAAGCGCCGCCGCCAACACTCCGACGCGAATGTACTCCACGTCAGCACACCGATCCTTAGCGGCAGCGGCAACGATGAAAACGACATCTCGGTCCTGACGGGTAGCCGTTCGTACCGTCAACAGCCGCAGAAGCAAGGCCCGGGCGAGGTGCGCACCAAGACGTTCAAAGAACTGGGACCGGCGCTGTCGCGGAACCAACCCTCTGCTGATGCCGAAAGAGATACAGATAGTTGCCCTGATAGAAGCCATAGCAACCGCAGCTTCCAGCAGCGGTATGAACTTACGCATAGCACGTGCAGCTCCTCCGTTGTGGAACCCGTTGGGCAAATGGGTATGTCACACATCGTCGAAACGCCCAAAGGAGAGGGCCAAGGTGGAGAGTTGTCGGTGAGAGCCCAAAGCAATGCGAGGAACGTCACTTCAGCTAATGATCCCTTGCAAAACGACAGCAATGGCAATAGTGCCGAATCACCACAGTCGGTGTCAGTGCTGGCAGCCGAGCAGCGGTACAATAGATCGTATTCGGACGTTGAGAGTGTCATGCAATCATCTGCTGTTGTGAGTCAATGCACGTCTCCTCAGAGCCCATACTTTTTGGTTTATTATGAACGCCTCGGCAACGAGAGCGCATGTTTGAATGCCGCAAACACATGGCTGTGGTCGGAGCGGTGCAAATACTTGGCGTGGCGAGAGAAGCTGCAGAAAAGCAGCAGCAACAACGGCAGGGGCACGCGTATCCCACCTGTGCTCGGCGGGCCGGTAAGATGGCTAAACAACGTAGACGTGAACATTTACTATGATGCGCAATCCAAGTTCGCGCGCAAGCCGTACAGCCGCAGCTCGGTGAAGATGTTCAAAAAGAGCCGCCAGGGCGGTGGCTGTGTGATGCTTCCGTGCTGCCCACGTAGCACCTTCAAGGCGCCGGTGAACGGCGGAGGCGACAAGATAAGCCTCGCCTCCGACGTGGCGCCAACGCGTGGCTCTGTCGAGCGTGCAGGACAGGGTCTGGCCTTGTTTGAGCTCACGGACTCCCTTCGACGCAGCGTCAGCAGCAACAGTCTGCAGATGCGCGCCGCCGCCACTGCGGCCAGCACCTCTCTGGGAAACTACAGGTCGAGTGAGCAGATATCGTCGTCACCGATGTCGTGTGAGCAATCGTTACTCATGTCCTCGACAAGTGAACGGCTTGGCGCAGGACCGCAGCGGTCATCACGGGATTTTGATGCCATCACCTTGGCCAAGCCACATGCTCTGGATCCCTGTTCATTTGGTGTTCACCATGCCCGCACAGAGACCGAGGGAACGGTGCAGATGTTGGACCGGACGATCCGCGGCGAGAGCACCATAGGGTGGAATTCCCTGGAGAATAGAGCGGAGGGGTTGAGTCAGGTTTCCAACGCAGCCATGTCGACCACAGCACCACCAGCACCAGGAGTACGTGATAGCATTGCCAGCACCCCACTGCTGAGTGCTGAGCGACGAAAGAATGGCCTTCTTGAAGGGTTGATGGGGAGTTTCTGGAGCAAACCCTCGGAGATGGACGACGCGAAGCGGCGTGTTAGTGGTGGTGGTGGTGGTGGTGGTGCGCCTGTAGTTTCAACCGCAGCAGCAGTGGATACCTCACAGGTGCTAACGCCAGCCATGCGTCGCATGTCGGATAGTAGCGTGAATCTTGCCCGTGTACCACCCCCGGTGCCGCAGCGTCTACGGCCCCGCCCCAAGGCGTCCATGCAGCAGAGCTGCGAGCTGAGCATTGCGCAGGTGAGTGATGCCTTGCGCTGTATCGCGTCCAAGTCGGCGCCGCTGATGCAGACGGCTATGGGGGGCACTTTCAGCACTGTTACGTCGAGCGCACAGCTGATTGGCGGCCTCATTGAGGACTCCGTCGATGTGCTGTACGCGGTTGGGATGCCGGTGCTGCTGGTGACGTCGCTGTGTCTGCTGTGGGTAATCTTCGCGACTTCCGGCGACGACGATATGTTGGGGCCCGCGCTGGATTATTACGCATAGTGTGCCGTAGAGAGAGAGAGAGAGAGAGAGAGAGACGCGGCCATCACCTGGTGTGTGTGACGAAGAGAGGAAATATGTGAAAAGAGGAGGAATGAGAGAAACGAATTAAGACAAAAAATGGTAAAAGGGAAAAAAAAAAACGATCGGTGGTGCGGGGGAGAGAGAGTATATATATATATATATATGCTGCAGCTAAGAGGAAACAGGAGAGAGGTGAAAATATTTGCAAAATAAACCAAAAAAAGATTTGTTGAGAGGAAACAAGAAAAATAAAAAAAAAAAACGAAAAAGGAATATGTAGGGTGCGGTACGGGGGGATCGAGTGGGCATCATTAACGCGGCGACTTTGTAGCGCATAGCTGATGGTGTATAGTGACTCTCATTGGCTGCAGGTTTGCATTCGCTTGAGAGTCGTCTTGTGTGTTATTTTTGTATTAGTTGCTACTTCTGTTTGCGTTGGCTTTTTGTTTTTGTGTTTTGATTGAATGAATGATTGGTTGGATGGTTGGCTCACGTTGTAACTGTACCTTGCTACTCCCCGAGGCAAAGGAACAAAGAGGCAAATAACTGAATAACATCAGCAATAAATAAGAATAAAGAAAAAAAAGGAAAGATCAGCAGCAGCAGCAGCAGCGATGTGGGTGTAGATCTGTGTTCGGTGTGATGTCGTTTGTGTAGCAGTTGTGTTTTAGTTGCTGGCGGACGCAGGGGTCTCGACCGCGCCCGTCGCGCTCTTTTTGTGCAATTATTTTTCTCCTCGTCTCACGCGCGGGCGGGTGGGCGGCGGCCGACAGGAAGTACA
>NW_008826400.1:0-8000 GCF_000691245.1 Trypanosoma grayi
TTTCTTCTCATTTTGTTGTTTGCTTTTTTTGGTCTGTGAACGTGGTTGGGGAGTGTTATAGTTGCTCCATGTTACAGCACCGACAGTTCACTAAATGCCAAGAGGTGGACCCAGTGATTGTGTGCCGCCTCTGTGAAGACTCATGGGACGAACCGATAGAGCTGCAGCCATGTGGTCACTTCTTTTGCGAAGCTTGCATCAGCGAGTATGAGAGCCGATTCCCTAAGCGATTCTCGCCGATAGGTGGCAGTGGCAGTGGTAGTGGTAGGGGCGCGTCAACCCTTTTGTGCCCAACGTGCAACTGCAAGGTGGAGAGGCGCGATCGTCCTAACCGTATCCTTGTGAACATGGCTCTTGAAGTTGAGGTGAAGTGCAGACGATGCGAATGGAGAGGGAAAAGGGAAGAAACCCAAAAACATACTTGTCCTGTGCCGCCTTTACCGTCGACGGAAGTGAAATCGACACCGAATTCTACTAAAAGTGCTGCCCATATATCGATGATCAACACAAATCTGGATGACGCGCTTAGGAACTTTGGCGAGGTAGATGCTTCCGCTCAAAACAGTACTTTAATGGCTCCTGCAGAAGATCTGCCACTGACTGAGAGGCCCGCGCGGCCGCTAGTGCAACCGTTAGCGCATAACTTAGCGCAGCTATCGATGCGGAGCCCAGAGAGGCGATCGCAGCCATTAGTGCAGCCCCCTGTGAGACCAGCAGTATGGCCACCACCGCGGTCATCGTCCAATGAAAGATTGTGGGAACAATATGGGCTGAAGCAGGTTGAGTATGATCAGATCATGGGTGTTTTCATGCACTTCGATACTGAAGGTAGTGGCTTCCTAACCAGATCACAGCTACGGGATCTTGCCTTTAGCCTAAACTACGTCAACCGAGAGGAAGATATTGACCGTATACTTTCGGAATTGGGGTGCGAAGAGGGTGGAGGTGTTATGTTCCATGATCTTTGTATTTGGCTGGGGAGCCACCACCCCGACCCACAGGCGCTCTACGGTTTGTCGCGGTTCCAGTACACAGAGGTCCTGCTGCAGTTCCGTAGCTTTGATACGGAGAATAGGGGCGCACTCAATTGGGATGCGTTTAGGCAACTCTGCCTGAAGAACGGATATGCTGCAAATGAGGGAGAGGCCTTAAAGTTGTTTCGTTCCTGTACTACGGGTGATGAGACGCATGTAAGCCTCCGCCAGTTTCTCTCGCTTTGCCAACGCCTATGGGGCGTGAATGATAATGCTGGAAACCAAACGCAGTCGCCAAATATATTTCAACAACAACAACAACAACAACCATGGCAGACGCCATCCCCCTTGCCGGGTCCCACGTGGCCGGCTGATGGCCAAGGTGGCAATGACTCTGTTGCCGAGCCATTTCCACTCACACAGTTTCCCACGCACGGAAAAAAGAAGAAAGCATGCTCTGTAATGTAGTGAAGCTGTGTGTGCCCCCCAAGCCATCTCATATCAAGCATACTGTAGTACCTGGCTGGAATATGAAGGGGAGGGGGAAGGAAAGTAGCCAGAAAATATAAGTGGAGGGAAGAGACGTTCGTGGGAGGAACCCCTTTCTTTTTTTTTTGCCTTTGTTCTCGATGCCGCCTCTTCATCTGAAGTTCTGCCTGAGTGAGTCTCCTCGATACACACCGAGCTGGGGGTCTTGTTGTCCGCCAACTGCCCCTTTTTTTTCACCGCTGCCGTGACCATTCCCACACTATAAGACGTGTGGACATCTTTTTTAAATCACCCGTTCTGTAATTGTTTTTCACTGCCTCAGGCCACTTGCCGCAACTGGCTCTTCTACTTCCGTTTCGCTCGTGGAAGGTAGGGGATGCTTGCATGATAGGCATGGGAAGCTGCGCGGCTGAGTGGGGCGACACTGCCCTGTAAAACAGGTCGTTTTCAGCCGCGCCAGAACTTTTCCTTCGGCTTCCTTGTGGGATACATCAAGAGCGCATTAAAGCGTATGGGAATGGACATTGTGACATCCTACTGCTCGATCACCGCGACAACGAGTCTAAAGATATATTATTTATCTATTTTTATTCGTGGTGTTATTATTATTGGCCCTACAAGGGGGTTCATCTTCTTTGAGTGCTGCCTCAACTGCGTCATTGTGGGCTGATGCACCCAACTGCACTTGCGAGGGTGTCGTCGGCCACAGCTCTTCCTCTCCGTTTCGACGATTCCGATACTCGAGAGCAGCGGCATCGTTATGAGATCACTTTCTGATTGGCTTGGATACCTGCTGATGCCATTGCGCATGCAATGCCCCGAGGTTTTCATGGTGGGCATATTCTACGCGGCAGCATACGACTTCACACCAAACCCTGGGGGCAAAGGCGATGTGACGAATGGCAACCCTAATCCCTAGTACAGTGACCAGATAAGGTTCAACTGTGCCTGCTGTCAGCGGTGGAGACTGTATGGACCGCACACAGGGCCGTGGATCGGCAGAGACGCCGACGATGAGGTTGCGCGTTGACTTGGTAGCAATGGCGGCAGCGCTGGCATTGGGGCCCTGTCTCACCGCTGCTACCCGCGTGTACACCTTTTCTTGGTCATCTTCACAGTGACGAGCAGCAGGTGTAGGGGGTGGCGGCGCTGGTGGTCTTCGCGCAGCTCCCTCTGGAAGTCGAGGGTTTCTTTGGACTTTTCCGTCAAACTGCCTTGGCACTCTTTGCCTTCGACAGCCTGTCCGCTGTCGCAGACGGTCAGTGGCGGCTACGCGTCTTTGCGGTGCCCACAGCCGGTGGGGGTCTTGCGATCGCGACGCGTATCATGTATGGCATTAGGCTTACTTGCTGCCGCGCCATCGTCACTGGGGTGCGAAATGCTGTTGCGCAGGAGAACGTGGACGACACCTCGATTGTGCTGAACAGCGAGGGGGGCTGTACACTGCACCGAAGCACTGTTGCATGACCGCATGGCGCCAGTGCTGGGAAGCATAACGGTCTCCGTTTTTTTTGGAACCGACGCGGCATTCCGAGACGCGGTCGCTGAATGGGTTTCCGCGCATAGCTGGACGGGCACACATGAGTATTTCTCCTCGCTCTGCTGCGGCAGGTCGCGGAGACGGGGGCTTACCGCTGAGGGGGCGCATCACATTTGCATGCCGGACACCGCGTCATCATCGTTCTCGTCGCCCATGAGCAACAGGAAGAGCCCTGGCTTCACCAATGAAGATGATAATGACGATGTGAGGAGTGGTGACGGCGTAAGTCTTTCTTCTCCACACCGCCTTGCGCTCTGCTAGGGATGAGGGATGTGTGGGGAACCGGCGGCGAGGGAGAAGTCTGTGCCGCTGAACGTGTCACCCTCTCTCAGAGATGCGAGTGCTCTACAGAAGAGTTGCTTCCTGCCTGTGCCGATAATAGGGTTCACCATCATTTGCGCCTTTTAAGTGAAACATATAGCTTGTGGGACGCGATGCTGCACTCTCTGTGAATAGATCATTGACAGAGAGAAAGTGACTGCATCCGGTGCCGTTTTTTCTTTTGCTTGCAATTGCGTGCCAATAAGGTACCCGCAGTGTCTGTGCGAGGGGAAACGTGTGTCTATTTCTCGCTGGTCAATTGGTGGTGTGCTCATGTCGACTCTCGTGTGTGCAATGCAGATTGTATTGGTTCTTGCATATGCGTCTCTCTTTCCTTTTTCTCAATGCTATTGTCTGTTTTTTTTTTGTTCGTGGGCAAACTAGGTTGCGAAAGAGGCAGTGTGAACATAGTTTGGGAAAGGTGCTTCCTCTGGAATGAGTGAGTTCGAAACATTCATGTTGGCGGCGGCCGAGCGGGCCCCATTTCTGCTTGGCGAGACCACCGTACCTTTGTCCCAGCAACCGCAGCAGCCACAAAGGAAAAGACCTCGAGATAATGATGAGGTGCTGAGCGCTGGGGGTGCCAAGAAGCAGCAGACTCGGGAGGAGATCATCTCACGGCTACAGCGGATGCTGGTGGACGGACCATTGCAGCCGCTTGGGGCTGAGCACGCGCTGTACCACGTCCTTCTTCCCGCATTTCTCGCTGCCATGCAGGCAGCGCGGAGCGTGTGGGAGGCAAAACAGGCCCTCCAAACCTCAGGGGAGGCAGGGCTTGCGAGGGAGGAGGGCAAAGGAGACAGTAGCGGCAGCGGCGATGCTTCTGCTCTCAGCGCCGCCGCGGCGGCGGGAGGAGAGACCGGCACCCAGCAGCGACCGAGCGCGGAGGCCTTGCAGCGCGCTGTGTCTTCCGCACAGACGACGTTGAGTGCTCGGCGGCGCGACCTGGACGCCGCCGAAGCGAAAGTCCGCTTGTTGGTGAGGTCCATGACACAGTACGTTGACTCGGTGACGGAGCGACGCGGTGAGGTGGACGGGTAAGAAAACTGCGGCGCGGCCTTCGGCTTGTGTCATTTTCACTTGTTTTGACTGCGCTCACTTCTCTGATGGGGCGCTTTTGTTCCTTTGCCTCTGAACAATTCTCCCCTTTCATTCTTGCACCCGGGCCAAGGGGCATATTTTATACGCACCTGCTTTCGAGTGTAGTGGAACAGCGAAGAAAAAACAAACGATCATGCAGGTGTTTGGTGGGCAGATGACCACACGTGGGGGCCGCCCACTGCCGCTCTCGTACTACATGCAGTCACCGGGATCGACGGCGACGGCGGAGGAGGCGCCGCCCGTCGACCCATTTACAACAGTGCTGGGCGGCCGGACGTTCCACGAGGCGCTGCGGAGCGACAACGGCTTCCCAGTCGTCACGTCGTTCCTGCTGGGCGGCGTGGACGCCAACGTGCGCGACAGGAATGGCGCGGCGCCGCTGCATCTGGCGGCCGCGCGGGTCACCTCGACGGCCCCCGGCGGTGGTGACGACAACAACGATGACGATGATGAATTGGGCGCCGCTGACTGTCCCAACCGGATGATCATC
This sequence comes from Trypanosoma grayi, assembly GCF_000691245.1. NCBI lineage: Eukaryota > Euglenozoa > Kinetoplastea > Trypanosomatida > Trypanosomatidae > Trypanosoma > Trypanosoma grayi. Next base: position 4,916 of record NW_008826400.1, read on the forward strand.
GCGTTTCTCATCGACAACGGGGCGGATATCAATCTCCGAAATTCAGCCGGCGAAACGCCGCTGATGGTTGCTGCCGCCACGCTGAACGTCGGTGCGCTGCGGCTTCTGCTAGAAAAAGGGGCCGACACCACGCGGCGCGACGATATGGGGCATACAGTTTTGTATCACGCCGCCCCATACCCACACGTGTTGCAGATGATGCAGACTTGGATGGAAGACCTTCCCGAACGGGTGGCACGGGAGTATCTCTTGCATAGAGTTTGTCGACAGGGACGTGGCGCGGAGTTCACCGCTCTTTTCTTCATTGAGCAGCTGGGTGTCGATGTAAATGCGCGCGAGGGTGAGGCCGCTGCTGTTGCTGCTTCTAACGACAACGACGACAAGGGAATGGTTAACCACCATGAGTGGGAGTCAACGGCTGTGGTGACGGTACAGGATGGGTTTACCCCACTGCATTGCGCCGTGCTCGCCGGGGATACTCTCCTCGTCTGCACGCTGCTGCTGAAAGGCGCCGATGCAGAGAAGCCTGACGCTTCAGGTGTGACTCCGATTCAACTGGCGGCCAAATATGCGATGCCGTCTTCGGCACCGTGCTTCCTCTTGCGTTTCTGCAGAGCACTATTGCCGCTTCGCTCGGGAAGCGCGGCTGCGAAGGGCGAAAACCCGAGAAGGGTATACGCCATTTTAAACACATACCGCAATGAGACGTCGTCTTCCCGACGCGAGGCGATGCTGCAACGTGAGGTCGCCAGGGGCACTTCGCTGTGGGACCTCAACACCACTCGTGATGTTGTGTTGTTCGCGGTGGCGGCGACTCTTCCGCATAGCCTCGTTGCACTTTGTGCTGCTGCGACGACGCACTTATGGGTTGCGATTGCTGTTGCTCTTCTGTGCCTTTCGTGGTGCGCGAAGTTTAACAGGTGCGACGCCAGGCGCTGCAATGCACGGCCGTTGCGGTCGGTGGGGCTCTTCGCCGGCTACGCCGTGGTGTTGTTCATGTGCTGCGTCACCCGACTCGGCGCTGCAGGCCCCATGCTGCTCTTCTGTGCCGCTGCCAGTGTCGTCTGTGCGTTGCTAGTGGCGTTCAGGGGCCCCGCAACGGTTGAATCCACCGCGACACAGCGGCTCGGCATCTACAAGACGTTGTTCCACGCGAAGGGCGCGCTGCCGGAGGACGTGCGGCACAGCATCGACCTGCACTGCATGGTCAAGAAGCCGCTGCGGGCGCAGCGCTGCCGTCATCTCGGTCGCGTGGTGTTACGATTCGACCACTACTGCACGTGGCTGGCTAGCAGCATCGACGGCAGCACTCACCGTGCGTACGTCGCCTTTCTCTTTTTTTATACTGCGCTTCTCGGAGGACACTGGTACGGAGTTTACACGTCAGCGCCACAAGGCGATATTGCGGACGCGTCTGATAGAGATTTGGCGTTGCAGCGCTATATTGAAGTCTACGTGTGGCTTGTGCTACCAGTTGCCTTTTCGTTTTTCTTGCTTACGCTGCTGCAACAACTGTGGTATATTGGCCGTGAGGTTACGTCATACGATGTGGCGCACCCTTCGCGTTGCCCGTGGTGCTTCACGTTGGGGCCGCGCACGTACTCGTTATTTGACGCCGGTTTCACTGAGAACATGCGCCGCTTCTTTCTGATGCGTGAGGATTTTTTGGCTCGCAACTACCGCATGCCGTCGATGAGCGCAAGGCTGCAGAAGATGGTAAAGGACCACCAGGCAATGCAATTTTCGCCTTGCCAAAACGGCCGTTGCCACTCACACGCTCATGGAAACGTCGGAGACTCGCACAATGGACACTTGGAGCTGGCGCAGGATCAGAGCCATTGCAAGCCACAGCAGCTGCCGTCACAACAGCAGCAACGACAACAAGCGATGCCCGGTTTTAATTTATTCGCGAATACAGACAATAACAGTGGGAGGGGAGCCAGTTCTTTGGCAGGTGGAGAAGAAGCTGCAGAGGCCTTTGTTGCCGCGCCCGCTGCGTCACCAAATCCTGAGGCCGCTGTGGGGCGCCTCTTTCAGCTAATGGTGCAGCACAACAGCGCCGACGTGACGGCTGCGGGCGATGTGCAGGCCAGTATTCCTCCAGGGGAGTGGCAGGAGGTGGTGGCGAAGGCACAGAACATGTTCGGCTTCTTCAAGAAGTCATTGAATGGGGGAAGGTGACACGTCGCGCAAAGAGTGCCTACCAGAGGAGCGAATAGGTACGCGTGTGCGGTTTCTTTCTTGGCTGCAGGTTATGTGCTACTGACTGAACCGCTGAATACTACTACACCCACCTACACACACATACACGCAGAAGTACAATGCTTTTTTTTCTGTTTTCGGATTCTTCCCTTATCATTAAAAAGAGGAAGCGGTTGTGAACGCCACAGGCTGTTGGTGCTTCCATAAGGAGGAGAGAGCCAAACGGACACACACACACACACACACACACACACACACACCAACAGGAACAAGATCACACACAGTTTTTGCATTTTGCCCGAAAAAAAAAGTGAATAGGGAAACAAACAAGAAACAAGGGAATCTTTGGGGCGGATACTCATTGAGAGAGGACGTCACAGAACCAGAGAATTACACACAACCATCGCTTTAGTAGCTGCCAATAGGGAAGGACAAGTGCTCTTGAGTGGGGTGTCTTGTTGATCTCCCACCGTTCTCAAGTCACTGCACGTCCCCTTTCCCGTGTAATAATTCAAAAAAAAAAGAAAAGGCGGATGATGGACCACGAAAACGTGGCTGAGGAATGCAACAGCAGCTACATCATGGAAGCATGCGCGGGTTCCAATGACTGCGGCAGTAGTGCCTCTAGTAGCCACGATAGAGAGCAGCAGGAGCAACAGCAGCAGTTGCTACAGGCGATGGGCACCCAAGAGGTGCACAACAACCCCTTCCCCAGTTGCGGCTCGAACCCGCTGGAGGACGAGTGGCAGCCGACGTGGGCGCACGCATTGCCTTCGTCGGGTGGCAGCGAGAGCGCTGCTGGCGTCGCGTGCGTCCGCCCGCCCTCACCGGACTGCGCGGAGTTGGGCGTGCAACCACCGCCGCCGTCGCCGCCATCTGCCAC